>NC_034410.1:139739050-139901435 GCF_002078875.1 Numida meleagris
GAGGGGCTAGGGAAGGGGGAAGAGAAAGGGAAAAGGAAGAGAAAGGAAGGTGAGCGAAGAGCAGTGGCACGGCCTCTCAGCGCGTTGTGCTGCTGTCCCTGGAGGGCCCCAGGAGGACGCTTTCCCTGAGTGCTGTCTGCATGGTGCTCGAGGGCAAGAGGCCTTCCTGGGACTGCCCTAAGTCAGAGCCTGGTTAACAGTGCCGAGCTTTGTCTTACCTGTGATGAACGTCCCCCTTATCAGTTTGCTAGCAGCGGAGGAAGACTGTGGGTTTGAGTTGTTTCCTTGGTGGCCTTCTCCATAGACATTGTGTGCCTCTCTCCATGGTGGTCCGTTTTCCTGGCTAACATGTCATGCCTTCTTTGTAGAGATACTTTTCCTTTGCAGCTGACAGGAGTTGTATCCAGGCAGGGAGGGATTTTCTGTTTTTTGCAATTACTTTGTCAATGCCCCCTTCCATAGGGAGGGATCCCAGCTGCCTGGCTTTCTGATCTGGATAGACTTCCCACCCGCTGAGCAGTTCAGGAAGGTTGGTAACAGCGGATGTGTGGAGTCCTCTGCACAGGAGAGACGTGGATCTGTTGGGAACCACCTCCCCTCTGAGAACAGGCTGAGAGCTGGGGCTTCTCAGTCTGGAGAAGAGAACACTCTGGGGACACCAGACAGTTGCCTTTCAGTATCTAAAGGGGAGTTATAAGAAAGAAGGGGACAGACTCTATGGTAGGGTCTGTTGTGGAACAGGTTGCCCGGAGGTGTGGTGAATGCCTTGTCACTGAAGACGTTCAAGGTGAGGCTGGATGGGACTCTGAGCAGCTTGATCTAGCTGTAGCTGTCCCTGTTAATTGCAGGGAAGTTGGACTAAATGACCTTTAAAGGTCTCTTCCAACTCAGATATTGTGTGAATCTATGAAATGGCCTTTAACACAGTGGTATCTCAATGTGGATGCCCCATCCCTGGAGGCATTCAAGGCCAGGTTGGATGGGGCCCTCGGCAGCCTGATCTGGTGGGTGGCAACCCTGCCCACAGCAGGTGGTGGAACTGGGTGGGCTTTAAAGTCCCTTCCAACCCGAACCTTTCTAAGATTCTGTGATAAACATTAATTGAACACAATGAGACTGTCCAATAGGACTAAACAGTGAGCGTTCTTAAATAGCTTCATGCTTTACTTTAAAGTTCTTATATGCTTTGGTGCTGCTGTGTGTTCTTCTGCCAGCCCTGCCTGGCAGATGATGTACCCTTTTGTGGACAGTCATTACCGGGTGAATTTACCAGACTGCGACGCTTGCCAGTAAGTGTGCTGCATGGAGCCGTGCTTAAGATAATTGAGGTGCAGGTTCACAAATCCTGTTACCGAGAACTAATTATATTACCATTTCTTCCTTTAAGCTTAATACAGTTAGGGAGGTATCCCATAGTACTTTGAGCTGAGATACTAAGAATGAAAAAAACCCAAAGCGGATTATGGTACCTCTGTGCTCTGCTGGTGAATGTGTGGAAAACTCCCATATCAAAATCAAGTTAGCTAGTCCATGTTATGTTTGTAAAGCTACATCATTTGTTTGCTCTGCGAATTGAGTAGGTGAGATAAAACCAGAAGAATGGCCAAGGCTTTGGCAAGGTATGTGTAGCCTGCTTCCTGAAACCTTTGTAATATACGCAAAGTAATTTGAAATATTTTCTTGAGTAACTTCAGTATTCAAGGCATCTTGCCAGAGGAGTCAGTATGTAAATGCTCTTAATATATGAAGAGACTCACACACAAGTTTTGTGCAAGATTTTTAATAACACTTCCAGTACTTTTTTTTAGTCTTGCTAGGATGTTTTAATTTCTGATTCAAGAAAAAAACTAAAAACAAATAGTTATATAGTTTCTGTTTAATATTTATTTGAAGATAATTACTTTAAGTCTGGCGTCATCTTGAGGAAGTGTGGGCAGTTAGTGATGAACATTATCTTCTGTCTACTTCTGAAGCAAACTTATGTAGGAGAAAAGAATAGAGAATTTTCATATGAAATGTAAGTGGAAGGAGGCATTGGAATAGTAATGAGACTGATCATTTGATCTTCAGCTATTATGAAAGGGAACTGCTCTTCTAATTATGAGATATAAGCTGTCAAAAGTATGGGTTAAAGGCAGCTTCTGTTGATATCAGTGATTTTTAATTACCTAGCCTAATTCTGTAACAAAGTGATACTTGTAAAATCACTGTGTAATTTTTAAACATCTAGTTTTTTTTTTCTTTTTATGTAAAATCAAATAATGTGTTCTTTACTTGGAACAGAGGCATAGGAGTGATGCTTTTAATTTTGTCACTGATATGGATATTGGTTTAAACAAATCTTAAAGAAAGGGGGGGAAGGATCCATTTTAAGTTGCATTTTTTGAGTTCTGGAAATTGTAATTGGAGCTTAAGTGTTGATATTTAAGAGTGAGCATGTGACTTGTTAATCTTGCACCTCATTGACTATTTGCCTATCGACAAAACTAACTGTTTTGATCAATTTTTTCAGGTAGAAAATATGAATGGGGAAACAAGTGATGTCAGAACTTAATGCATAGTGCATTTTCGTATTTTCAGCTCGTGCCCCCGCACCACTCTAGGTCATCTGACTGCGAGAGATGCTTAAACCTGTGCACTCCTTTGTCTTAATTTGCAGGAATGGATGGGTGCCCAGTTTACAGTCTCATTTTGAACACTCAAATCAAGTTAATTATTTATAGTGTTACATAATGGAGTTACATAATGATGTAGTTATGGAAAGAAAATATAAAACCCTAAATATCTAATTTCTTCAGCTGAAGCTCAAGGATATATATATACATTTTTGGAAATATAGATCTGATTATATTGGACCGAGAAAATAATATGGCTGTTAATACGTTTTTTTTTGTTTTTTTTCCATCATCCAGCACTTGTGCATATAATCTTAATTTTTTTTTAAGACAATCCTTATGAAATCAGATTTGGTAGAAAGCTTAGGATATTCTTTTTCCTCACTGGATAGAGTCATGTACTCTTAAATTACTGTGATAATCTGATGTAGTGGAATATGGGCCATGAAATCTTTCCATTCTAGAGGTCTACAGAGATTTTTTTTTTCTTTTAAAGTTGAACAGGGAGAAGATGTCTTTTCTTTTGTTTTGGCTTTCACTGCCGTTTATGGAATCTTGGGATAATAAGAAATAGTTTCAACTTCAAAACTATCCTTTAATTTTGGATCCTAGGTTATTTGAAGTAAAGACAAAAGATACGTACGTTCAGGAGAAGGTGATCAGGAACAATAAATAGAACAAAGTGTGTTTTTATTCCTATGTTAGTGCTGCTGGAAGTTGGTAAAACAGTGGGTTTCCTCGTCCTTGCCAAGTTGTTTCAAAAAGGTTACAAACTAAACTGAAAGTTTTAGTTAAGAAAAATTACCATTACCTGTCACACAAGCATTGATCTGCTTTTTAATATAGATTCAGAAACATTGTGCTTCAATTATAATTGTGTTTAGGTTTACTATTATCTTAGGAAAAGAAAACAACTTCTAGTCCTTGGCAGAAAACCAGATATCGCTCCTAAACTAAATTCTGACTGCCTTATCATAGTTTGCTTTACCTTTTTTTTTTTTTTTTTTTAGATGTAGAGTTCTTGTTCAGCAAATACTGCACTTTTTTCCCCCCTTCTCTTAATGCTTAGAATATATTCTGATGGCAAACAGCAAAGTAGGCTCATTGTGAGAAACTTCTTATTTCAGTTAGGGCTGTTCTATTGTGTTTATTTCAAGAGATACCAGCATCTGTGGGCAAAACTTTGCCCTAGGCCTAATCAGCCTGTGATTCATCACTGCAGAGAGGAAACTGTGGGCTCTGTTCTGCATGTAGAAGTTGTCATAGCTCCTTGTTGAATTTTTGGTCCTGTTACAGATCATAAAGTAATGAAAAATCCAGTGAACTATTTTAAAATGGAATAAAAAATGTTCTGTTTGAACAACTGCCTTAAAAAAAAACAAAAAAAACCCCACGTTTCAACAGCTGTCAAATAATTTGGGCATTAATATCTTCTAAAGTTGATTGGCTTTCTTAGCAATAACTGTGATAATGTTCTAGCTAAGTATATTGAATTCCTCATCACTAATGATGGTCTGCAGAATGTTATGTCACTTGACTCTGAGGAACCTTTCATCAGACTCTGCATTTTCGTGCTGTACTAGTATGTCAGTAAATCTGTCTTCTGTAATCTCTCAACTAAATTCTGAACTACATTCACTTAGAAACTTCCCTTTTTCATGTTTCTGCTGAACATCACAGTCTACAGCACATATTTCCTCTTATCAAATTATGTTACTTCTGACTGTCCTTGGAGAGGGACATCCAGCCTGCTAATAGGATAGAATATTTTAAATAAGTTACTTTGAAGCACTGTTTTTAATCATGGGTTCCTCTCAGCAAATTGGAACCCTTGATTGAAGTACATATACAATGAGAGAGAAATTTATTTTTAGCAACTGTGAACATTGCTTTAATGTCATTTGAACATACTTCTGCCCAAATAAAATGTTCGTTCTCACATTGTTGGCGCTTGGAAAAATAATCTTTTGTGTGTATATATATGTATATCTATGTATAAACTATCATTAGTTGAATATTGTTTTTTTTCATTTAATGTCTTATTTTTGAAAACAGCAACATAGTGTTTATCTGAGATCTTTTTTTATTTGTGAAGAGGTGTATTTGCAGGGCTCATTGCACTTAAAATCCACATATGCTGGTTTAATACAGAAAAATGTCAAATAATTTGCGCTTTAATATTTAAACAGTAGGTGAGGTTACATTTAACCCTAAAGTAGGTTGTTTTAACTTTGAGTTAACGGCATGAAAATATCCAGTTGCATCAAAAATGTATTAAGCATCTTCTGTTTCGGATTGTTTGCTCTCTCATCTAGAATCTATTTTATTAATACTGAGAGGAAAATGTTACAGAAAGTTCCACGTGGATTTTAGCATCATTTTTCTCTGTGTAGAACAGAAACCTTTCACATCCCCTGTGCTGTGACTTACATTTGAAGTGGAAATACCTTGTAAGAATAAACAGGGGCAATGAGGAAGGTTGTCTCAATAAACACAAATAAAACATTTAATCAGACAGCAAATGTAAGAACGGGGTGATTAAACTTCAAGAATAGGAAAACTTATTATTCTGATCTGAGTTATCTGGGTACCTAGATATCTGAGATATCTGGGTTTCTGTGGTAACAGTCTCTGTGGTGTTGGAGCTAAAGAATGTTACTTGTCTCATTCTTGATAAGTTTCTATGTATATTTGGATGTAAATTGTCCAAAATTATTGTTTCAAATTACATTTTTGTTTTTTCTATAGCTTATGCCTCACAAAATTGAAGACAGAATACTGATTAACAATGCCTGCTAGTAAGTATTGTTGCCTTAAATACTTCAAGATAATACTTAGAGGTGTTTATGGATATGTATATTTTCTTTGGGGACTAAAAATAATAACAAAATGTAAAGTGGAGGGGTGTCAACAAATGATGATACTTGCCATTACTTTTAAGATATTTAAAATCTTGATATTTTGCAGTGTCTGTAGATCTCAGCATATATTTTCAAGGGAAGCTAATATGGATTTTGTTTTTTCTTTTTCAGTGAGATGTTCACAGTTTAACATGGAGTTTAATGATTGAAAATATATTCAGTGCACTTTAATTATATGCTTGTAATGAGTTTAACAAGGGTTTCATTTCATAGGGAAATATTTGAGGACTTTTTTTTGAGGTGACCTTATATTTATTATAAGCTGTGATTAGTAGTTATTTAAAAATATTTTAAAATAATTTTAGTGATCCATGGTCATGTCTGTGAATGTCTGATCTGTAAGTGTGGTAATATTTTGATATGTGGTGCTGATTGAATCACTGTCATGTAAAATACTTTACAGTAAAGTATTTTGAGTTATTTGATTTTGTGGTAAATAGTTGAAATTATGCCTCTGTGTATGTGTGAGTTCATGTAACAAAATAGTGGCAAATATGTTTATTCAGACTGTACTGTGCTCTAACTTTGGCAATATCATGAACTGCTGCTGCCTTTTAATTGTAGTTTTGATACTATTAAGGCTTCTGTCATGGTATTAATTTTTGCTGGGAAGATGTTTTGCTGTTTTGGATAGTTTTATTTGCTTTAACAATTAAGCCGGTAAATCAAAAGGTTTTTTTCTACACCATGGTCATTATTAAAATTATTTACCCTGATGCACATTGATAACTGCAGAGGCAGATAGAACCTGAATGAGATCAAAACAACCGAATGCAATTTTTCTGTAGTGAGGTGTTCAGAACTACACAGCCAGTTGTTTCTGTTTAATATATTAGACTATTTTTTGAATGAATTAGTAAGGAGAAGTTACTGTAATATTCATGTGTATTATAGTTCTTATGAAATAACAGTACAATATTTTCCTTGCCAACATTGTGGCAATGAAGAGAAATTAGATTCTACTGGAAGCAAGCATTATTTTGTTGATAGACGTACCTTTTACCAATGTGCAGCATTCAAGACTTCGACTTTCTATATGTGGAAGGGAAGATTTTGTCTGCTAATTTATGATTCTTAATAGGTTCCACAAATTTCTTTCCAGAGAATACTGAGGTAACCTAGGTTGCTACTGTAGAGTGTTAACTTTGAAATTGAATTTTCAGATAATCATAACCAGTATTGTTCTGCTTGTTTGCATGAGTCTATATTGGTGCCTTGTAATGTATAATTTTTTACCCTTTTATTCAGTGCGGTAGTTAAGGAGTGTGCAGGTGTGGAAGTGGTGGTAAGGAAAGTCAGAAAAAGCCAAGGTATTGGTCTCCAGGACAGTATTAAATCTTTGGGGGGATTTCTTTAACTTTTCCTAGAGATACTTGAGAAAGTCATTCTGAAGTTATTATAAATTTTGTTTCCCCCAATATTAACTGTTAATCTTTGGAAGTAAAAGTGCTTGCTGTGACTAGCAATGGCATGGCATTCATATTGACACGTAGGTTGTAGTGCTGTAGTGTAATGAAATTGCTGGAACAGTGATAGAAAATTGCCAAAGTGTTTCTTTTCCCTGTATTTTTGTAGCTATAACTTTATATCCTCTTCTGCAAATAGCATGGGCATTAATGCTACGAACATGTTGCCTTCATCAGAAGTTGAAATGCAAGTTGTGAAATATGAGGAAGTAAATATGATTTCTCACTGATATTGTAATACAGTAAGAGCAAGTTGATTTGAACCACAGCAATTCTATTAACTGATTTAGCTTGGATTAAAATGTTAATTAGTGCTTTTGTTTAAAAATGGAATATAAATAGCTTACTACCTTCTGCCAAGGCTATCTGAATAAAATAGGTTTTTAGTCATCAAATGTGTGACCTCAATTTCCCTGTTCAATAATATGTGCAGATGATTTCATTTAACATGGTATAGAACAAAGCTGGTTTTGGTGTTTTTGGCTGCATTTGAAATGGAAGGATGTGAGTGCTTCTGTTAAGGAAAAAAGTGTAGCTAAATCTTCTGTGAAAACATTTGATTAAGACTTGTGGTTTGGGGCATTATGTTCCAAACGTTCACGCTTAATCAGATGCTTGAAACAACAGTTTGCTAGTTAATGAGGTGTGTTTTTTTTTTTTTTTTCCAGAAACTGCTAACCTACTTACTGGGTATATTCCCTGACTTCAATTAAATAGCTAACTGAAAGTCAGATTTCATGCTAGAATAAACTTTCTTGGAGTGGGAAAATGATGTGTGGTGCAGGTGAGAAAGCCTGCATAGTATAGGAAGGTGTATGTGGTAGCTATCTATGTGAATTCTACATTTTCTTTTAAAGAACTTAGTCTCAGTTTCTTTAACATACTTAAATTATATCCTTAAATCTCAAGGTTTTGTTAATAATGTCTGTTATACATACATTATATCTGGTGATTAGCAGATCACTGTGACTGCTTGACTGACATGCAAATTCAGAGCAAACAGGTAAAAATAAGGATGTAACTTCTTCCTGTTCTTCTGTTGTGTTAATACTACTGCGAAGTGTATTAATACAAACGTCCCCTATACTATTTGCCATTTAGAAAGAGATGAGTTGATTTTAGAGTTGCATGTATCAGTTATGAGGAAAACCTTCTACAATTTGGCCTGTTCCTGGTTACAGTGAAGTCATTGTTTTGGTAACTTCAGAATACTCAGACTATCTTGAGCGTCTTGATGGCTTCTCCTTAAGCTGTGTAAAATTTTGTTTCCTCAACTGTCAGAATGCCTGATGGCTTTTTACTCTTATCTTTGTAGGGATAACTAGTGTGTAGTTGACATGTGTTGCAGAGACTAAGGAAGTCACCAGTACAGAAGCATAAAATGCAACAATTTAATGGAGTTATTATCTTTTTTTTTTTTAATCTTGCTACCTTGGGTTAAGTTGCCTTATAACCTTTATTGAAAAGAAGATGGAAATTCTATTTTTAAATATACTTGAATACTTAAAATATGAGTAAATTCTTGACTCATGTTAATCTTCTTAAGTCATTTTAAGAGACATTAACTGTTTTTATTTTGAGTTTCTTTCCACCGTGACTTAGGAAAATTTAGTTCTCTTTGTCAATTCTAGGTTTATTCTGTATTAACAAGATGGCTAATGAGAAGGGAAGATTTATTTCTCTATGAAGTAAAGTTCTAAAATACCCTCATGTGTTGGAGATGTATTCCTAGTTCTGTCTGTATAAATATTTCACAGGATAATGCATTGGGTTGGTTTTTTTTTTTTGTTGTTTTTGTTTTTTTTTTGCTTTTAGAGCAAAAAATTACATCATAGTTCTAAGTAATAACTTTCTTCAGTCTTTCCATGTTTCTCGTGTGTGATTTCTTCAAAATCTCAAATAGGACCTTCCATGTAATGAAATGATTTTTTTTTTTATCATTGCTTTAATTCATTTTGTATACAGTAGAGATTCTATTTGTTTCTGGCAGTATTGTTTACTACATAGAATAGTGTTAAAATAGATACATTATAACTCTCTAAAACATGGGCATCCAACCTTTTGGCTTGTCTGGGCTGCATTTAGTGAACAGAAATTGTCTTGGGGCTTATATACATAGGTAGTTCCAAAAGTAATGCCTCCTCTTTATTTCCATGGAAATGACAACAGATACAAAGAGCATAGTAACACTGCTTGATAGAGCAAATTCTCAGCTACAAAACACTATTTTTCAACATGGTCATCACAGTTAGCTTTGCGTTTTCTCCAGTGCTGAACAAGAACCTGCATCCTGCGCTCATAACAGTCTGTCCCATCTCTGGAGACATTCAAGGTGAGGCTGGACAGGGCTCTGAGCACCCTGCTCTAGCTGTAGGTGTCTCTGTTTGTTGCGGTGGTGCTGGACCAGATGGCCTTTAAGGGTTCCTTCCAACTCTGAGGAGTCTGTTGTTCTGTGGTTCTATGACTCGATCTCTTGAGGTCCCTTCCAATCCCTGCAATTCTGTGATTCTGTTTTCAAATTCCTTTACCAAAATGGAAAGCATGACTGCGTATTCTTTGCTGTTCAGAGCCCTGTGTTTAGCCAGTGTATCAAAATGCATACAATAAATGCCCTCACTTGAGTCAGCACTGCACATGCCCTCCCCATGCCCTCCTTTCAGTCAGTGCGGTGTTAATAGCACACCAATGGCTTGGCAGTTGCTGAGCAATGGATGCATGCCTGGGACCACTCCGCAGGGAAGAGCGGCTGCTTTTGTAGCATGGGGAGGGGGTGAGCTGCACTGTGAGCTGTGCTGGGCTCAATTTACCTCTAATCATTAGCTGTGACTTCATTCCAGTAGCACAGAGGATGAAGCAGCCCTGTAGTATTTGTCACTGGAATTAATGCTGTCTTTGAACTGGTAAACACAGGAACCTGAAAAACTGATGCTAAGGAAACGTTGTGATTTGGGCGTCCTTTGCAGTTTGTTAGTCTGAAACCTGTAAAGAAAATAACTATTTTAGAATGTAACTACTACAATATTAATGTTATAATATAATTAATATTATAATCGGTATTATAATAGCTGCAAATTAATTATAATTGTCACAAAGTATATAATTAATTCTTTACATAGTACGCAATAAATGTTTTCAATATGTAAACATTTCGATACAGATTTTTTTTATCTGATTTTTAGATGGCTGTCTTTCCTCCACTGAAAATAAAACTCATCTCAATGTATCTTTTCTTTAAGAAAGAAAAATCTGGCAACTTACAGCTAAAAAAATGTACTTTGTATCTCTGTTTTTATTCACTTACGATATCGTAAGTGACTTTGTGTGCTGTTGGGGTGGCTGCATTCACATTTTTATATTGAATCTCTGTGGGTTTCTTTAAGATCTCTTAATTTTGAGCAAATATTCATTTTGTTGGTTTCTGTTGACTGTTAATTCTCTCAATGTATGGATCATCGTTTGTCCTCTTTGGATAGGAGAATTGTATGTTCTGTAGAAAATCATTTGTGCTAACACATTGCAAATAATATCTAGTAACATCGTTTCTCCCTTTATTGCATTCCGTTAGTTTAGAACGTTCTTCAATATTGCCAAGAGATGAGTGGGTTTTGTTTAACACATTGCTTGTCGAAAGCTAGAAAGTATATTGCTTCAGTTGTCAGTTCTGTATGCAGTCTGGGCATATTACTGCTAAACAAACCCGTTAGAGATGAACTTGATTCTGTGCAGATCTAAGTCATCATGTGTTTTTAAACTATGCGTACTGAATGTTTAAATGTAGCATAATAGGGTTTTTTCAGGTTTATTAAAATATTGCTATCATTATTATTTACAGAAATTGCTTTGCAAGTGGTTTTTCTATGACTCAATTAACCTTCATGAGCAGCATTGTTTTCTATTGATTTCTCAATCATGGGACGAAAGGGTAAGAAGTCTCATGCTGTTTATGCATGCAAGTGTCCTATTTTTTTATGCATGACAAAGAAAAATTGATTTGGGGAGGGTTTAAGCTTACCAGTATGTGATTAAATGCATGCATCTGTGGAAAGACCAGGGTAAACTGCTTCTAAAAATGTTTTGGCCTGCCCTTTACATGGCATGTGAGCTATTTTTCCTGTCTCTGCTGTCACAAGGATCCCTAGTGGCTTTGAGAAAATCAGATACCTAACGAATTCCTGAAGACTGAAGTTAAGTGTGTACATAAATCTTGGCTTTCAAGGAATGCTATTTCATATCTAGAAAATGACATCATTCAAGATTAATTTGTACAGCAGTTAGACAGGAGTGAGTAGAAGGCTGGGGGTAAGTAGGTGAATGAGACTTTACCTCATCTAGTAAGCTGTAGATTTTGGCTGATGATCATGTCCAAAGGTGAAGAGCTCTGAATTTTAGTATTTGAAGGTGCTTAGCTGAGCAACCAAAGTTCTGCTGAACTCTGTATTTTGAGTTTGTGCCTATGAACTATCTTAGCAAATCTTATTTTTTCATAGCTGACGAATTCAAGGAAATGACCAATGACTCTTAATAGTATCATTGCTGGCTGAAAGATTTTAAACCTTTTTGTATCCCCGTAGAGGTCGGTATGAGATTCTCCAGTAGGCGCATGTCATAATTTTTTACATTTCAAAATCTAAAACAGTTACAGAACTACTGTCTTTCAAAACTACATTTAAGAATCTTAAGACTACCAAGACACCTTGAAATTAGGGAATTCTCAAATTGCCTACAAACAAGATATAAAAGGCAGTGTTGTTAAATCTATTGATGAAATACTTGCTTTTTTTCTTCAGATATGTATTTGTGTAGAGTGAATATTGGAGTAGTCTGACGTGCCTGCTCTTAATTCTTAGGAAGAACGTTTCATGGACGGTTGGATGGTTGAGCTGCCTACCATTTGATAATTTACACGTGCAAGTAACTGCATGTGAAATGAGCATTACTGAAGTGCTCCTATTTGGCATTTAAGAACTTTGGCTCCTATAAAATACTGAATTCTTTTTCTAAACTAAATACTTGATGGTAAAAGTTAATCTTCCGTCACAATTATTGCGGATTTTTGCATATATTTATAAAAGATAAAGATTTGATTTCAAAATACATTTTTGCATTCTTTTTAAATTCAATGGCTTAAAAGAAAATAAAATTGTTCCAGAAGTAGAAAGAAGAAAAATTAGGAGAAACATTGCCTCTGAACACAGAGCGGAAAGCTTCCTCTGTCAGTTATTTTAAATGTAATAATTACTGTAAGTATTTGAGTTGTGAAAGGTCTAGTGATTTTTTTTTTCCCCATAATTAGATTTAATTTAGCAGACAAGAGCACTTCCATCTCCATGTTTGCAGGGTAAGAGTTCCCAGCAGTTTTAGTTCTGAGCATTTTGCAAAAATGACAAAGCAGATGGGAACGAGTCAGATGGGTCAGATCAATTGCAGACCTTTTTTCTACGTGTCTTGTCCTAACTATAAAAGGAGCAGAAAAGGCTTACCCAAGTACTAGGAAAAAAATGAAAAAGTCTTAAGATTTAGACTGTGATTTCCATTAGTTTATCAAGTTTAAAAACTTTATAAAAATCTATACCAAAAGAGCAATAATCTAACTCACGTTCATATAGTTTAATTATTTGCAGTTGTCTAGAGTTGTTTCAAATTCAAGAGGAAAACATTTTTTTTGTTCTGTTTGGTGGAAGTCTAGTTTTTACAGCAAACTGAGACATGTGAGACTGGATGGTTAACAGTATGTGTACATATATCTACTTCTTTGTCTGTAATTATTAAGCTGTTGTCTGGAGTAAACAGTTTGGTGGGATCAGAGTGGTAGTGGCAAGGAGATATAGCCTTTAGGTACTGAAGACGTGCAGAAGAGCTGTCAGTTACATGTACATTCCTGAAGTACCCCATTGCTGAGTAGAAATTACAGAAGGGATAGGCTGCTTTTTTGTTAGCTGGGGTACATAGTTCTGGACAGAGCCTTCAAGGTGCATGTTCTACTGCTGTTTTGAGGAAGAGAAAATCATTCAGAATCATAGTAGCAGCTGCGATTTATTCTGGTTATTCTGGAATATATGTATTGAAGTTGGAACACTTTGTAGAACTAATGGAGAAGATAAAATATCCTTGTGATTGTTAATAATTCAGGTTAAACCAGAAGGTTTTCTTTGATGTAACTTCTATCCTTCATGTATGTATTAACAACTGTTAATATTGAAAAGTTGTTGCATGAGTTTCTGTTTGCTTGTTTTGGCACAAACTTGCTCTTTTGTGAGGGTGAACTATCATCAGACTGTCTTCAGGGAAGAACTTGTGTACATTGTAATGTACAGGCAAGTCTGGAGACCTATTCTTAATAATATATAGAGATATTTTAAAAATTTTCTAGCCCCAAATAATTTTAGCATTCTGTATATACATTCATGTGTCTGAATAGGAGTATCACATTTTATTAATGCTTCCTGAGAAGATTGAATGGGTAGAAATAGACACAAGCAGAGTACTTATTGAAAATTGATTCGACTGAGCCAAGAGTTTGTACTTAGTCTTGTATGTCTTCTGTGACTATTTTCCAAGTAGCATTGCAGTATTTTGTTTAGCATTTGATGTTTTGGTAAACTCAATGCAATTTAGACATTGTGCTGCTTAACAGGAACAGATATTTTAGCTCATTTTGGGCCCTATCTGTGTGCCTCAGAAGGATTGCTGCATTGAGTTTTCTCAATGTAGGTACCATGGTGTAGTTTTAGACTCACAGAAGAATTCTCATCTGTTCTTATGCTGCTTTCTATGTTTTCTATGTACAGTGAGAGAAAATATCTAATTTTTGTAAACTATTATTTAAAAACTTGTATGCAAAGTGTATTTTAATGAGGAAGTGTCCGTGAAATTTCTGTATATATACTGAATTCTACAGCTGAATGTACTTAAATGAGAGTAAATCTTGCTTTTGAAGCTCTTTATATTGATATTTGGAGTGCTTTCTTAGAAGGGAGGATGTATTCTTGCTTGTCTTCTGTACAGCTAAGTGATTTACTCTGTACCAGTTAAATTCTAGTTCCCTGAGCTACACCTACATGAAGTATAAACTTTGAAGCTTCCAAGTGGAAAATTGTGAACCTTTGCTCCGTATCATCAGGACTCTTAAACATGATTCACCCATAGTGAATCATGGTTTTTTTTTTGTTTTTTTTTTTTTATTCAAGCAATTCAAGTGACAGTGAGGTACCTACTCCAGATCTTCAGAACTGTGCTTTTGGACAACTTTCTGCAAGGCACTGCTAGGGAGGAGTGGAGAATTTAATCTTCCCGGCCTGTATACTGAACTTGTAGCATAGCTATGGTAAAGATGTGACAATTCCTTTGAGTATCTGAGAAGAAAGATGATCAGTGACATAATACTCAGAGTTTTTGCCTCTGCAGCTGCAGTTCAACCCTTTGGTTTAGGCCAAGAAAATGAGCTTGCACTCATGTAGATGTGTTGTCCTAAGGAGAAAATAATAAACTAGCAGTAATCATGACACTTCTTCATGCTTCTTTCCATTCAGGTTTTTTAATGCATGAAGCTTCAGGTGGTTATTGTCCTGATAGGTCTTGCAACCTGGCTACTTGCTGACCAGTTACTAACTGGTTTGAAGTGAGCTTGTCTTTGGTAGGACAAGTGATGATGAAACTTAACCAGTGCCATCCTTCAGGGTCTCATGTTTAGTATTGATAACCACACAGAAGTTAGCTCTTCAAGTAAGAGGGAAACCAGAGTTGAAAACCAGAAGAGGCTATATTATTATACAATATGGATTTCAGTTGACCAGCAAGGTACATCTACAAATATTTCAGCAACTTTCTCACATTGGGAGTAATTGAAGTTTCTTCCATAACTCTGGCTGTGGATTCAAGGTATCTGCTGAAAGCCTGATCTGCTCACGGTGTTTGAGGGCTCATTTGTGTTGAAAGAGACACCAGGTAATATTCATTTGATACAGCCGTAAATCTGCGACTTAAATGGTACCATTACCAAAATTGGTGATGGAAGCTTGTATAATCTATTGTATCACTGCTTGTCCCATCACTGTGAGCGATCAGCATACCATGTCCTAGTGCTCTGCACAGGCATTCATAGCTGAGCTCTTTCAGTCACAGAATCTGTCCTGTACAATGCTTCTGAGCCTGCAGAGAGCTGAACTTTAATCTGCTTTGCCTTTTAAAGATTATATCCAGACCCACGCTCTTGTACCAGCTTCCTGCTGATACCCTCTTCTTCCTTTCTGTAGCAAAACAGAAGGGATCAGCAAGTGTTCAAAAAAAAAAAAAAAGTTCATTCCTTGCAGAGGATGAGCTCTGTGTCCAGTAATCTTTGAGGACAGGCAATGGGTAGAGAAGAATGAAAAATTTAGAACTTGAAAGTAGAAGTGGGAGTGGGGAAAGGATTGAGGAGAGTGATGTGGGGAATATTCCTGTTGGCTGGCTGTTTGGCTACCTGGAGCTGGGACTAGGAAGAAAAGGTGTGACCAGCTTGAGCATCTTGGCAGGGCTTTTTAGTCTCAGCTTAGGTATCAGTCATCAATGCTTGTTATTTAGCCAAGTATACGGATAAATATTTTCACCTGTAGTTCACTGACCATGGCTGTCCTGAAGTGTTACTGGAAGTTTACCAGAGGAAAACAGTAGCCTTCTTGGAATAGTTTTGCCCCTGCACATTTCAGGGACTTGCTGCTGTCAGCTTGCCATGTTGCTGCTTGTCCTGTTATCTTTCAGCCTGTTAACCAAGGCTGCTATAGCGTCCTTCCACTGTTTCAGGCACAGTGCCATCTCCTGCAAAATGCTCTTCTGGGTTAGATGTTACTCCCCAGTCCCAGCAATGTGGGAACTGGGTGGTGCTAGTGGGGTGTAAATGTTGTAGCCCCTCTTCAGTGGATCCCACAGAGGAGTGTAATACAAGGATGCAGTTTTCTGCTCATTGCTCAGCTGAGTTAGAGAAAATAAGTTAGAGTGAGGGTGAAGCCAAACTCAACAGGACAGTCCATTTGATACTGTGAACTTCTCTGCCGGGGTCGGCACTCTGCTGAGAGACACTGTTCTCCTACAGCTGTGGATCTCTGGAGGAGCCAGGCATTTGGAAAGGGAGAGACAGAGCAGAGTTGGTGAGGGTTGTTTAGTGAGAGCAGGAGGAGGCTGCTATGGTGATGTCAATCCTTCTTTACTTTTTTATTTATTCTGAATTAAACAGTAGGTATACTACCATCAAATTTAGGGTATCCTGCTGGCTCAGTGTGCTAATGGATGTGGTCCTTAAGTGCAGCAGGTATTTTGTCAGTGGTTATGATGAATCTGCTCTATGCTGTACTACTGCTTGTCTGGAGGGAGAAAAAATGCATGTTCATGTGGTTCAGAGGCTGCACAAAGTTTTGTGAGCCCCCTTTTCCTTCCCCTTCTCCTTTACTCCAATATTTTGCCTGTGTCCCTATTTTGTTCTCATTTATGAAATGCTGCTATAAAATCCATATTTTTTTTTTTATAAATAGGAGTATCATGACAAACTCATAAAAGGAGGAAAAAGGAGAGGTATTATCAGCCAAAACTAATTTCCTGATCACGAACTCTGAAAGCTGGAATGAAAATTGTTCTTGACGGAAATATTATCAACCATATTATCAGTATTAGCTACAATAGGAAGGAGTCAAGGAGATTTATGCAGATGTGTATTTCCAGATGTCTTTCCTGGAGTGGGAGTAATAAAATTTCGGGTTTTTTTTATTGTTTTAGTGATAAGAAATAAATGACCTTGTTATTGTCAATAGAAATACAAGTAAGGACAAGAAGCAAAATGCATAATAAGTCATAGAGCTTCTCTCACTGGAACTAGATTAATTTTAGATAATAATAATGTTTTAAAAATAGAGAGCTCTCGTGGTATCTTAGAGTAGGAAAAGAGGAGGCGGTGTTGAAGAGAACAGAAATGAGCAAGTAAAACAAAGTTCCCATGTGAAAACAACAAAGGTGGGAGAAAGAAGAGACAGTATGGAAACACTGTAGGCTGTGGAACTTGTGAAAAAGAATGTAACCAGAGAACTTGCTGTAATGGAAAACTTTCTTTTAATGGATTAGAAGTCTTTAAAAGGCACCATCCCAAAGATAATATCTTCTCTGGGGATTTGTTTTAATTGCTAATGGTTCTGAAAAGAATGCTTCGTTGAAGAAGCTTAGTGGTAAGCTTTATTTAACTAGATTTTTTTTTTTATCTGTTTCTTACTAGGTGTTTGATGTGCATTGTCATCTCTTGTTTTTATGGAAGGCTAATAGATTATTTTTGCATGCTTTTACTGTACATCTTTCCATGTTGATCCCAGTATAAAAGCACTGGTCTTGAAGTCATATAAAACCAGAATTAGCTGTACAATTTCACTGTAAAAACATATTCCATGGAGAAAATCTTTTTTTTTTGTTTTGTTTCAAATTAATTAAGCATGAAAATATTAAAAATAAATGTACAGTGGCCAAACCTAAGTTTTGGATGGAATTCTTCACTTCTGCTGTTGTCTTGAGATTTTGCTGTCGTGGGGGTGAGAAGTTGACGTCAAGATGACTATTGCATTCTTGAGACGGAAATTGGATCTGTGTGCTGGATGTTTTCTTTGCAGCTTCTTAGTGGAGAGAGGCTAGGGACCAGCTGTGTAGAAGGCAAACGGTGCTGGAGTAAGAAGTGGAGAAGAAGAGGTGATTTACACGATGAGTCCTCTGTTCTTCCCTGGAGCACGAGTGGGACACTGCACTGGCTGATTAGCACGTCCTTAGAGCATTTGTTCTTTTTATAGAAGGTTGAAGAATATTTCTAATTAACTTCCTTACAGGGCCAGAATAATTTCCCACTTCTGAAGTATTTGATCTGTTTTTAATACCAGAAGGAGAATGCCCTTGAAAATAGTTTCAGCTCTGAATTAGATCGACTGATGCTAACAGTTGACAGCTAACCAGGTTGAGCTCCTGTAGCAGCCGGTGTTAGTTTATGCACTTTCCTCTGGACAGCTGAAGCAAATTTATTTTTATGTACATTTATCATCTCGAATATAAGAAAATAACTGGAAGTTTAGTATATAAAAATAAAGCTCTCCGTTTTTACACACTTGTATTTTAGTAGATTGAGCATCCAAATGTTATTTTAATAGTGCTCAGTTTCCTTCTTGACAGGAAGGTACACATTCTTGTAGCAAAGTACACATTCATACATAGGTACAAACTGTAATGTTAATTAGACTTCCTGATAGAATAGGAATATTTTAAGTGAGAGAATGAGTATCAGAATGACCATATCCCAGCTTGGAACTGTAATCAAATTATTATTTACTGGAAATTGTTAGTTGTAAATTTATTAAAAACAATACCTTATAACTTTCAGGTTGTTTATAAATATCGGTATGAAAAACCTGCATTTGTTTTATCCAAGTGGATATAAAGCAGAAAATACAACAATGAACTGATTGAAAATAATGGAGAAGCTGGAAAGTAAATTCAAAATTGCTTAACTCAAAATGGAATTTCTTCTTGATGTACAATACTCTTTGTGAGCAAGGATGTTAAGGATTAAAATTCTATAGTCCTTGCTTACATTTTCAAGTCTTACTAGAGAGAATGTTAATTTTATCAACTTACTTAAAATCAAAGAACCACTTTACATTTAAAGTTAAACCTTTCTGTTTAAAAGGCCTTTATAGTTAGCAGTCTGTCTTAAATATATATATTTTTTTTTCTGGCCATTTTTCACCATGATAAGCGAAGTGTGTTTTGCCAAAATCAGCCTTCAGTGATAAATTTGGTTGTGGCAACCAAGTTTCTTTTGTAAATACGCTGATGTTTTTCCCTGTAGTCACAGAAGTAAGCAAACTGCATCTTCCAGGGAAGCTGAGGTCGTGAAACTGGCTTTATTCAATTTTATTTGGTGAGCCATGAATCCCATATTGACAATATACCTTTTTTTTTCCCCCTCTTTTCTTATGCTTGGCTTTGTTAACAGAATTTGATACTGAAGTTTTTCACGTGTTTCTTGGCTTTATGTAGATGCCACAGAACTAATCAGATAAGCTTACAGTATCGCAGAGCCCTCTCGTGAAGTAACTGCTTCTATGCTAGCGTGAGAGAGCAACTTTCTGAACAAGGACAGAGTACCGGGGAGTGAAATCATACCCAGGATGAGGCAGTATGTTCAAGTTCCAACTGTTGAGCAAGAAAAAGCCTATGATTATAACTCTGCTTTTGAACCGAGACCATGTATGTGTTTGGGTAGGTGAAATTATCATTTTATGATTAAGTGGACTGTTTCTTACTATTGGCATTGTGTAGAATAAATGCGTGTAAAAAGCAGTATCCTTGCAGTTGGTAAATATGTGCAGCTTTAACATATGAAATGGAGGTTATGGGATTCTTTGAGCAGTAGAGAACATGCATTTTTTAACTCAAAAAATCCCATTGTTGCTTGAGTTTAAATATGTGTGTGTGCATGTGTTTGTGTACTGTTTAAAACTTTCACGCTGGCTATCTTATAACAGTGTAAGCTTCTCTATAGATCTGATGTTAACTTTCATATTTACTTGTCTTAAATGACATAAAGATGGGTGATCATTAAATGCAAATTATGCCTGGCTCCAAAATGAAATTATCATAGCAGTTAGGATCACAAACCTGCTCAAGCTGAGACATGTCCATTTTACCCAGCTTAGTGACTGCATTCTGCGGAGCTGCAGAACAGCTTACTTAGAGAAGTGAATCTGTTTTGCTTGGATCGAGTTTATCTTGGTTAAATGGATACTGAAGAAATAAAGAATCGATTTTCAGTGGCTTCTCCGCATCTAGTAAAGCATTCTTTCCTGGCTTAGGTAGTGAAATGTTTCACGTTTTTATTTATTTATTTAAGTTCAGCATACTGTTAATATATATTGTTAAGACATGATTATTCTGTGGTATCTTGTAATTTTTTTTTTCCTGTGATTTTTTTAAATACCTATTTCATGTGTTTAAATTAATCTTTACTGGTTGTACTAAAACAGTAAGCAATGATAAACAATTTTCCAGCAAAACCTGTCTCATGACTATTAATTGTTTTGGTTATTTGTTTTGTGTTTTCTTTTTGTTTCTTTTTCTTGCCTTCTTTGGAGAGCTTTAGTTTTCTAGTAGTGTTCTGTTCAAATTTCTTCAGTCAAAAAACCCTCTAAGGCTGAAAACTTTGATAGATAATCTCTAGCTTTCTAATACTTGAACGCTCTGTTGAATTTAGAAAATTATTTAAATGTAATTTAAAGTAAAAAAATAAAATGAATGAATTTTAATGATGGTAGTGAATGCTTTGATGTGTTGTTTTTTCTGGCAAACTGTACTGTATTTAAGTAGGTAGCAATGTAAAGATACTATTGAAAATCCAAGAAGGGTAGGTTTCTCAAATCTGATGCAATACACTTTTTTGTAGGCTTTATCTCAAAATTCACTGTATACCATTCATTTGAAGATCAGTATTAGAACACTCTTGGGTTTCATTTAACTGAAACCATCTGGTTAGGCTGTGAGAATGGGCTTGTGTGGTGTTATCTGATAGCTCACCCTTCTCTATTGAAACACTGTATCTGGGCTTTATGCTCAATTTATGTGGCTACGATAGCTCTAAAATACTGCTTACAGGCTTAGTTTGTTGCAATAATTTTCTTATCTGGTCGTTTGAAGAGGGAGAAACAAATTCTAAGAGTATTTTTAATTACCTCTATCTTAGATGTAATATTTTATGATATCTTCTGTTATTACTATACTTTAGATAGCTGTAGAAACATACTGTATTACTGCTATTGTATTAATATTTTGCTTTAATAATAGTCAAGTACATTGTTTACCTGGGAAATTTACCTTCTGTGAAGCAGAAAACTAAGCATAAAAGCACTATTACAAAGAGTGTTGAGTCAGGTGCTGAGCTGCATATCTAATTAAAGAAACTTACACCAAAGTTAGGTCTTATTTTGGTGGGTTTTGATTGTTTACTTGAATTTCAGTCCTTTGTCAAATACTAGACACTTAATAGGTACTCCTACCTTATTATGGTTTTACTTGATTTTACAGTGTTGCAAAACACTGATCTTGATAGAATAAAATTATACAACCGTATTTGTTGTAACACAAGTAGGTTTTTAACCTCCTGTTTCACGAATATCTATCTAGGTTTTCCAGTGGCATATGAAATAGCTTTGATTTTAGTTGCTTAATGCCTACGTCTTTTGAATAAATGTAGAGTTTTGTATTGATAGACCTCTGAGAAGAGGATGTCAAGAGAAATAGTCACTCAAAGAACTTGACAGTAGTATCAAAGTAGTGCTTCATAAAGAAATCCTCAGTACTGCAGTTGTTTATTGCTTGAGTGTGTTTTGTTTTTATAGGTTTTTGGGGCCCTAAGTTTGTGCTCATGTTACTGATTATATTAGGCTCCAATTCATGATTTGTGTTAAAAGACCAGCGTAGAGGACTTATAGTCAAAGTCTGATTTCGAAAGCAAACATCTATCTTTTTTTTTAATCATTTCCAAATGGTAAATTGCATAATGAAATTTAGTCTCCGAGTAGAATTCAGGCTTTTGTCTAAGAAATGATAGCGTCATAAAGCAGTTTGAACAGAGGGTAAATGTCTATTCAGGAAGAGCCTCGTAGTGAAACAGTACAGCAGAGGAAGGCTTAGTCCTGAACTTCATGGATGTTTTCATAAATATGGTACAAAACAGCTATGATTTCTTAAGGAAAGAAATGCAAGTCCTGGGATGCTTGTGTAACAGTTCTTGGCAGCCTAATAAGTTTGGAGATTAATTGTAAACACCAACGTTATTCTCAAGAAAACCTTAATTCTTTTCCTGTTTTGAGTTGAATGTGATTAACTTTTTTTAGATTTTACTATTTTTAGCAAATAGTTTTATAATTTTTGAGTGCGTAAGTGGCTACCTTTTTGTAAGACATTTTTAAGATACCTCTGAATGCTGTAGGCACTGCGATATGAAAGACTCTGCATGATCTTCATGCAAACTTGGTGTATTATTAATCAGTATATTATTGGAATTGTTTCAGCTCGGTGGTTTTTGTGCATCTGAGCTGCTTTAATGTTGGTCTGAGAGCTGACCGGTAAATTACTCTGATGTTTCTACTGAATCATTTAAAATCCAATTTGCTGTAACGCTTACATTCCTTGGGAATAAACCTTCATTGAAAAAAGAATGGGACAAATATTTAGAAGCTTTTTTTGCATGTGTGTTGAATTTTTTTCACTTTAGGCACCATTTTTGATAGAAACTGGAGTTATTCCAAGGAACTAGTAGTCCTGAATCTTGGGGCGGGGGGGGGGGGGAGAGAAACCCATACTTAATAAGTTTCTGTCAGTAGTAGAGTAGAAATGAGGTCAGAAGAATACGTTTTGCCACTCCAGGTGTCTTGTCTTTTTTTCTGATGCCAGAGAAAACAGTGAAATAATGAAAGTAGAAATGTTTTGTTGATTGTACTTTATATCAATTTATATGATTCCCTCTAAAATACAAATAAGATTTCATTGACTTCTTAGAGGGGTAAACAGAATGTGTATTCAGTTAGGTTTTGAAATGATAATTTAGAATGAACATAAAGGAGCAAGTGGAAGTATTACTAAGTTTTGAAATTCCTTGATCTTTCCACATATTTGTAAGAATGGCTTGATGGCAGGTACATTTCCAATATTCAAAATGTCTGCATATTTTCTCATGTATCGCATTATAATAGTTTTGCGTATGTGACTAACCAGTCTTTTTCAATTACTTTAATTTTGCTTAAGTGCCAAAAGTAGCAAGCAACTGAGTTTGCTATGTATTTTATTCTTCTGCTCACTTGAGGTGAAATTACCAGAGTTCCTAAGATTTTGTTCTAAATTGTGTTGGATACGTTTCTCTGCAGGAGTGTGCTGTTGCTGTGCTGCTTTACGACCTCGTTACAAGCGTCTGGTAGATAACATATTTCCTGAAGATCCAAAAGTGAGTGATGACTTAAAATTGTAAGGGTTATTGAAAATTCTTGTTTAGTAGCACTTCAGCAATTATTCTTATTTTCACGTTTCACAGTAAATTCTGCTGTAATGTTTGATATCTTTAACAGAGTTTAGTAGAAAACTCATTTGGAGGGGAACCTCTGCAAATTATTGCCTAACTCCCTTATGGGAGCAGGGCAGTGCATAGTGAAAAGAACAAACAACAGTATGTTTTCCTCAACTAAATGGAGATTTAATTAAACTTGATATTCTGCCACAGAGGTAGCATTTGACTTCATAACAGCTTAGAACCACGAACACTTGTTCTGTTATGTTCGCAGTTATGAATACTTGATTTGAATAATCTTGGAGTTGTATTAAAGCCCAGTGATTATTCTCTGTTGAAGTCATTTCTGTACTAACAGTTAATAATTCTTATATCTATACATAATCGTGATTGTGCAATGTAATTAAGAGTTTATGTTTACAGTGCTACATTTTTTAAATGTGTTATCAGATTTTATTTTTTACTATAGAAAAAGTGAGCAGAGCAGTCAGCATTTGTGTAATGCTTGGTTTATAATTTGCGAACTACATGGGTTTTTCATTAAAATGTATGGGTCCTGAGTGCTAGTTACTGTGTTCATGTATGTTAATGGCTTTAAATAAAATGAGTTTTTTTTGTATATTCTAAGCACAGAAAGCATGGAACCATATGGTTTTATGGGTTTATTTTAATCTCCTGATTTGATGCAGTTACAGAAGCACCCTGAGTGCCTACAGTTGTAGCTTTACAGCTGTCTATGAATATCTCCAAGCTGGTCCATGGTATTTCACTGAATTGCAGGGCTTTTCTAAAATATTAGAAGACTTGATTGATAAAATGTACTTAACTGCTGCTGATTATGTTTAACGCTTCAGTCATTTATTTGAAAAAGATTATGTTTGGAGAACTTACAGGCAAAAGAAATGAGGATGTCCATATCACAATTTGTGCTGGAACTAATATATTAATCTCTGCCTGATCTTGTTGTAACAATTAGCTTTCAGGTACCCTGTATTTCAGCCTTGTCCAAGACATGAAACTGAAGAAGTGAAAGATTTAAACTACAATCTTGTTTTTATGTAACATCAACTTTTCATGATTAGGCATTGAATATATGATGACTTTTAGGGTGGACAATAATGGGAGAAGAAAAAATGATGTTGTACCAGCAGGGAAAATAATGTGTCACAGATCTGATAATATATCATGCTAAATACTTGCTTTTGGAATACCTGTCTTTGTCCATCCTGTGTCATCCATCCCTTCCTCCTTCCATCCCCCAAAGAATGATGGGAGAAGATAGTTATTTTGCTAATTCCAAAAATATTTTACATAATTTTTGTAGTTACTAGTTTTTGGAGCTAAAGCTTTTGTCTATTTTGCTTGAAAGTTGCATATTTTGTAATCTAAACGAGTCAGATCTTTTATTCTGAGTAAAGGAAAGCACTTTAAAAGCTTCATCGTTTCCGTATATTTAATTATTTTTATTTTTTATTTTGTGTATCTGTTCTTAGGATGGTCTTGTTAAAGCTGACATGGAGAAGCTGACTTTCTATGCGGTTTCTGCACCAGAAAAGCTGGATCGAATTGGTGCTTACCTAGCAGAGAGACTGAGCCGAGATGTTGTCAGACATCGCTATGGGTAAGGAAGTAAGTCACAACATTAAAAATAGATGCTAATAGGTAGCTGCACTTAGGTCAAAATGAATATGCTGAGTTGAGAAGGTAAGATGTGGTCAATAGAAAGAGAAGGTTATAAATAATATGGAAATGATGTACGAAAATATTGAGTGCAAGAATTGGAAGAGAATACCAATATCCATCAGCGGCCATTGTCTTTGGCATTAATTATGTCAAAAGATATTTTTATAACTTTAGAGAATGGGAAAATGGTGTCTTGTTAGGATAATTAATTTTACTCATTTTCTTTTTCATTTAATTAGAATGTACTCTCACTGTGCAAAATTGTGGTTAAGCTGATGGCTTTCCTTATTGGGAAACTGTAGACTAGAAAGCTGGAGTTCATAACTGAAAACAAAACGTTCTAGAATAGAACTGTATTTACTGTATTAATTCCTTCAAAAAACGCTGTTTAACAAAATATAGAAATTACCAATTTCTTCTTTTTTTAGATCCTATGAAAGATGTACCTTCCACTGTTTCTTTTCTAATTTTTTTAATAAGACCTAATGATAAACATAGCACATGTGTTTGCATTACTTTCTCCACAATTCATTTTCAGATACGTTTTAATTGCCATGGAGGCATTGGACCAACTTCTAATGGCTTGCCATTCTCAAAGCATAAAGCCATTTGTGGAAAGCTTTCTTCATATGGTGGCCAAGCTTCTGGAATCGGGAGAACCAAAGCTGCAAGTTCTTGGAACTAATTCCGTGAGTAAACTTGGATGCTAACTTAAATCAGACTAAATCTTTGCTTATTTGGTAAGGCAAAATAGTTTCAGAATTCACAAAATATCTTCCAGCTAACATGAATTGAGAAGGTTCTGTACGTGGCAGGATATGCTATTTGGGCCTAAGCACAGAACATTTACCAGCTGGAGGCACAAAAACCTGTTTCCTTTTAGTCTCAAATTACTTTGACTGGGTTCATCCTCTGCGGAAATAACTAATTCTGGAAGGAAAAGGAAGGCTGTTCTGTGAATTCTTATTTTGAATTTTTAACAGACCTTCTGAACTGATTGTGTAGGTAAAGCATTGTTTTATTTCTTTCAGCAACAAGAGAGGTGATGTGAGAAAGAGGGAATAAGTTCCTTTTTCATGGTACTGACACTATGGAGAGAGACTCCTATTAGCTGAAAAGTAACCAGGAAGCAAAAACTTGAAAGACAAAGCTAAAAGTATCAAAATGAAGATCTGGAGATCTGGTTTTCTGAATAAATAGTGACTGATGCAACCAATGTTATATTGCTGTCATACTTCCACTATAACCATGATATATTCCAGCCGCTGCAACATGATTCTTAGAAATGTCAGGATTGTGATGTGGACTGTTCTCACCTAGACTGATTAGTTTTACAAGAAGTAAACACTTGCATTTAATGTAGGTTGCCGTTTCTAGCAGTGAGGAATGTTCTTTGGGATTCTGTGTAACTGTTGGACTTTCCTGTGGGAATGATTCCTAGCTGATAGAATTAAATGAAGTTGTACTTCAGGGAGACAAGGAGTATTACAGTGATACCGCTCTGATGTAGAATTTCCTGCTACAGTCAGACACAGAGGATTCTTGCTGAGGCAAAGGGGAGGAGTTGCCCCTCGTACCTCAGACTAATACTGATGGTAAATGCGTGTAAATATAGACACAAATATATGAGTGTGTATGTATACATACATAATATCTACATGATAAAAGAGTCCATCTCCAGTGACAGAGTTACGCTTTATCAGGGACTTTAGAGACAGGACAAGAGCTAACAGTTTTAAACTTAAAGAAGGTAGATTTGGATCCAATATAAGCAAGAAAGCGTTTGCTTAGAGGAACCTTTTGCCCTGAAAAGCTGTGGATACCTCATCTCTGGAATTGTTCAAGGCTAGGTTGAATGGGATCTTGAGCCTGACAAACCTGATCTGGTGGGAAGGTGTCTGCCATAAGGTCCCTTTTAACCCAAACTATTCTGTGTTTCTCTATATGTATTTTCTTTAATATCTTTGAGCTGTAGTACACTTTTTGGGTTTTTTTTGGTCTGTTTGTAAAAGAAGTGCCTTGGCATGATTCCTTAGCGAATTAAAAAATAGCTTTGGAACTTATTTTCTCAGTTGCCAAATGGAGAATGTATATTGCTTTGCAGTCGTTTAAAATCTTCAGTGATAAACTGTTACTGTAAACCTCCACTTTGGTATACAAGGCACACACCTCTTCCAAATGAATATTGAACAGAGGTTCACATTACGGTCATCTGTTTGATATCGCTGTCTATTCCTAATGAGGCCTTCTATGAACAAAATGGATCAATAGATTTTCTAAATTAGAAAATATTTCTTGTTTCTCTGTCTTGAAACTCAGTAACCAAAAATGAGATGTTAAATTCTGTTAGAGTGAATATATGGATCCTCAACAGTATTCTAAAGACTAATTTTAGTCTATTATGCTAATTTCTCTAGATGCCCTATATAGTCAATATATTGAGAGAAAAGTCAATTTGTGATAACTCTAGAGGAGGAAACTCTATATTGGCACTGAAATTGTCTTCTGCTGAGGACATTGGCCTACTGTGATCTTAAATAAATTTGATGTCAGGCATGGAGAAGGTTTATCATCCAGTTTAGCTTTTTATAGTTGTTTTTTATCCTTCCAAAGAAAATACAGATGGTGAAATATAACTGAATTATCCTTTATCCACTTCAATTATTCTAATGTACCACTTTGAAGGGGAAACTGGTACAGTCTGGAATAGCTATGAGTAAAACAAATTGTAAACAAAGTAAATGTTTCTAAATTGGTGAAAAGTCAAGTAACATTTGGGAAAGTTTCTATATTTTTGTTGTTGTTGTTGAAACGGAATTTCATATCAGTTTCTGCTTATAATCACAATCATATTCCATATCTTTTTAAGAGTATGTCATTTACTTTCCATTTCAAAGCTAACTTCCAAAGCTTCACAGAAATACAAAGGCAATTATGACTTTCAAATAAGATTCAGCTGTCTTAATAGCTAGATTTTTTTTCTCAACCTCCCAAACAGACTTTGCTTCATCTGTGGGAGCTCTTGTGTTTGAGTCAGAGTTGGGTCTTCAAATTAAAAAAACAAAAACAAAAACAAAAAACAAAAACAAAAACAACAAAAAAAACACAAAACAAAAAAACCCCACCTTATTTATTAAATGACTCCTTGAAATTTAAAGTCTTAGAAAGACCTGAAATCTTCTGATGTGCCTTCAAGGTTTTTCCTTAACTTGTAAATCTTATGTTCTTGGAGGCAGAACTTTTTCTATTGGTTGCTCCATGTCTTACCAAAAAAACCCATAGAGTTTGTATTCAGCTCTTTGACTTATCATTTATTTACTTTTAGAAATCAAAGCTGAAGATTACCCTGGAAAAACTGTTGTTTCTCTTTTTCATTTATGTATTTCTTGTGCCTGACCTTCAAGTTAATTAATTAATTTCTATTTTTTAATTGCATTTGTAAATTATGTTTAATTCTTACTAGATTTTTTAAAATAACATAATTGTAAATCTACATAGGCATTTGAGAACAAGTAAAATTGAATAGTAAATGTGTTGGACTGTATAATTTTTTCATTTTTGAAGTAGAAGAGGTTTCAAATTGGCAGTGTCTGTAAAGTACAGAATGTCTGTTTCTATCGTGGTAGATATTTTTATTAACCATGTGCTAAGACAGCATATGCTGGTGGGGAAACTGAAAAAAATGTGGTGAGAAAAACTGAGACTTCCTCTGCTCAAGTAATATAGAATCTGAAAGCTGATTGCAGTAAATTTATTATTTGGAAATTAACTGAAGTGCTAAAATTCTCTCATGTTACCAAAATTCTGTAAATTGGCTTAAAAAATTATGTAAAATATCTGTATCTCCCTTTGTACAAATAATTAAATGTATTGTTAGATCCATAGTTGTTATACTACTAGAGTTAATTCCTTTTGCTTGCTCTTCTTAACCAGGAATTAATGACTCCAAACTTTGAACTTGTGTCCAAGATTTTTTGGGACAACAGTGAGATAGAGAGATCTTATTTTTTTAAATAATATATATTGTCTTTTTTTTTTTTTTTTTTAGTATGTCCAGAGAATTTAGTTAGTACGCAGCTGGTCAAAAGCTTTGAGTAGTACAATTTAGTAAAACTCTCAGAAAATACACTGAGGTATCTCAGTTGAATATAAAGCATGTAAAGTTGTAGCTGTGTATAAGCCAAAATTATGACATTTTAAATAATTTAACACAGATAATTTCTTTAGTTGATGAGGAACTTCATTTTGGAGAGACAATTTATTTTTGGTTTTGGTGGAATAATCATACAATTCGTGACAGTTTTATGTTTCTTATGCATGAGCAGGGGACTGGTTTTGCTAGTTTTCACCTGATTTACTATTTAAAAGAAGATGAGCGGTATCCCAGATAGGATTCATAGGATTTCATACTGGAAAATGACCAACTAGTGCCTGATATAATAACAAGATTTTGATGTTTGTTAATTTTGGCTTATGATAACAGTTGTTTTTTATTAAATTGAAGTATATATTCATATAAAAAATAGTTGAGAATGTCAAAACTGAAATTAAAGAATATCACAACTGATATTCCTGATAGAGTACTGATGTGTTTGCCTTGCTTATCTGTAACATACTGGTCTGACAGTATGTGTTGGCACCTTATTATTATTACAAGAGTCTTCTTTCATTCTGTGTTCCAATGTGGAATTAGGTAGTAGTAGTAGTGATCTAATATACAATGACGTATTCAATCTCTAGAACACCTGCTCTTTCTTTCTTGTAGGCATCAACAATATAGGTATAGAGAGACAGCACCCTTCCTCATCCCGTAGCTTCCTAAATTCTTCTCCAAATTAGTGGGATGAAGTTCAAGAGCAAGTGGCGGTTCCTGCACTTTGGCCACAGCAACCCCAGGCAACGCTACAGGCTTAGGGCAGTAGATGAGAGCCTGAAGTGTGCTCAGGCAACTGAGAACTCCAGTGGCATCCTGGCTTGTGTCAGAAAACAGTGTTGCCAGCAGGAGCAGGGAAGTTATTGTCCCTCTGTACTCACCACTGGTGAGGCCACACCTTGAGTATTGTGTTCAGTTTTGGGCCCCTCACTACAAGAAAGACACTGAGGCCCTGGAGCATGACCAGAGAGTGGCAAGAAGGCTGGTGAAGGGGTCTGGAGCACAAGTTTATGGGCAGCAGCTGAGAGATCTGGTATTATTTAGCCTGGAGAAGAGGAGGCTCAGGGAGGACCTTATCGCTCTCTATAACTCTCTGAAGGGAGGTTGTGGCGCGGTGGGGGTCAGCCTCATATCCCATGTAACTAGCAATAGGACTAGAGGGAATGGCCTCAAGTTGCATCAGGGGAGATTCAGGTTGGATATTAGGAAAAATTTCTTCTCAGAAAGTGTTCAAGCACTGGAATGGGCTGCCCAGGGAGGTGGTTGAGTCGCTGTCCCTGGAGGTGTTCAAGAAACATTTAGATGTTGTACAAAGGGACGTGGTTTAGTGGGGAAATATTTGGTGATAGGTGGACAGTTGGACTGGATGATCTTGTAGGTCTTTTCCAACCTTGATGGTTCTGTGATTCTGTGTAAAGAAAGATTGAAGAAATTCTTTACTTAGGATGGTGAGGAACTGGCACAGGCTGCCCAGAGGAGCTGTAGGTGCCCCATTCCTAGAGGCATTCAAGACAGAGTTGGATGAGGACCTGAGCAGCCTGATCTCGTGGGTGGCAACCCACTAATTTCTAAATCACTAATTTCTGTTACTGATAAAACTTTTCTTGTCATTATTAATCATCATTTTAGTACTGCATTTGTGAAGTTAAAGGTAGCCAGTGCTGGGCACAAACTGGAGCACAGGACGTTCCTTCTGGATGCCAGGAAGCGTTTCTGTGTTGTGCAGGCAGCTGAGCACTGGCACAGCTCTGCCAGAGAGGTTGTGGGATCTCCTTCTCTTCCTCCTTGGAGATTTCCAGAAGGCACCTGAACATGGTCTTGGACCCTGTTCTCTGAGTGGAGGACCCTGACCTCTGCTTGAATAGGGGTTGGACCAGATGGACCCAGAGGCCCCTGCTGTTCTCAGTCATTCTCGAATTCTGTGACTGTATGAATCCGATGCTTGAAACTTGAAGTATTTGTTCTTTTTACAGTTGCTTGCTGAAATGCCAGTATATGTTCACACACCTCTTGTTATTCCTGTGTGATAGTTTCCTCATAATGAAATAGAGTAGTTTTTTCTATAATTATCTGTGTCATCATTCCCCCTCCCCTGAAATGAAACATGAGAAAAATGCAGGCTATCAAAGATAGAAATTAGAAGCTGAAATATCTGAAAATACTTCTCAGATCCAGCCTACACATTTTACAGATAGACACTTTGATGTAACTCAGATTTAAGTATAATGCATGTTTATTCTTCTTGAACTGCTGCAGAAAAAGCTGACCTTCTTTAAAGACATCCAGAGGGTATCAAGGCTTCTGTCCCTACATCTAATTTTTCTATATATGAAGTATTGGCTACCTAAGATTGATAAGACAGCATAATTATACATAAGTAATTATGTCTTTGGGAATTTAATTTCAGAACTTGCATGATTTTCTCATAGGACTTGCACAATCTGTTTCTCCCTGGTAATATGATTCAACTTCCTTGACTCAGTCCAGGATAAGCATCTTCCAAATAGCTAAACATGTTCCTGCCACATTTAGTGGTAGGTTTGTAATTGAATTGATTGAATTCTATTGATTTCAAAAATAATGGAAATAAATATTAAATAATGTAAGTACCTTTTTGTACCTTCTGTATTGTGTAAACACAGAAGATGCTTGTGCTGGCAAAGGTTCCCTGAATTATCAGCATATTATTGCAAGCATTTACTATGATTCACTGACATGTTTACATCTATATATGTTAAAACAAAACTAAAAAAACCCCACTTGAAATATCTCCTAAGCAATTGTTTGGAATTTCCAAAAAAAATTGCCTTTTTTAAGTTAAAAAGTTTTTGTATTTGTATTATGCTTGAAAATATCTTAGATGCTTAGGAGTAAGATATTGTAAGTTTAACAACTATAACATCTTAAGAGCATCACTTCAAGCAAGTAGAAAGTATCGACTAATATGTACTGTGAAAACTTGTTCATGACAGTGCATCTCAGAACAGTCTTACGACAGTTTGATTTCCTGTGACCTAAACATTCAGTCATCTGAATGCTAAGCCTACAGTATCATTTGGAAGTGCTTTATGTTTGGTGCATGAAATTATGATATATGGGAAAGAATCATCAGTTCTTTCTCTCTTTCTGGATATTTCACTGTGAGCATTATTTTGAGAGGCTGAGTACTTGCATCCCTACTGCAAAGCTACATTGTGGTTTAAGAGAAATGTCCAGAGAGTTGCTGACGTTTTCTTGGTCTAAATTCTTCATTTATTCTGATAAAAGAATTTCTTAGTACAAAAAATCTTCCTCCTAGCAAATTTTATTGTAGTTATTTAAAGTCTCCATGTTGCAAGATTCTGTTAATCAAATAAGTCTTAACATATTTGAGATGGTTACTGCTGATCCTGGATGCTAGATGAGTTAATATACTTGTGGCCCCTTCTGCAATATATTACTTCTGTTTGTGCACTTACAGAAGTTTGCTCTGTGAATCAACTGTAAACCTAAATACTTGAATGGTTGAAAAACACTTAACATTGTATTACTCTTTTTTTCCCCCTGAACTTCATACTTCATTCAATTTTAAGGAATAATTAGTTTTTTTCCTTTAAAAAACCCATCCAGAATATGTACTTCTGTTTTATAATTAACAACTTTGTGAAACAAACTAGTGAGAAATAAGATAGTTAAGCATTTTCCAGTGTCCATTTGGAGGGAAAAGATGGTTTTTTATACCTCACTGTATTGAGAAAACAGTGTGGTTGCTTTTTGTGGACTGAATTCCCTACTGTGACAGCAGAATATGCAGGTTTTTGGATTGTTTTTGTTGTTGTAATTTTGTTTTGTCCTATTTTTTCACTTTCTTACTACCTGACTATACAAGCTGTTTCCTATGGAAAGTTATATAAAATGAACTGGTATTAAAGAATTTTGCACCTTTTTCAGTAGTGAATGGGAATATAGTTTTAGAACCTTTCTGAAGGTGAACTGATAGTGTGGTTGCAAGGGATAAGTGTCCTAGATAAAGCAGGAAAAAGTAGTATTGCAGAGTAGAAAGTGGTGTGTATGCGTGGGTTTTTTTTGTTTGTTTTCTTTTGTTTTTTCAGGAATACAGAGATTTCTCTTTCAGCTGTCTCAGAACCTCCACGAATCAGTATACTGTTGATCATACTGAAGAAATATGGGCTGGTCTATAAGTATGTGGTACTGTGATTATAAAAACATCTACATCTTGGTAGATACACAATAATGTCTCAGCTTTTGCTTCGCAGTTGGTAAGAATACGTTGCAGAGGAAAAAGTGGAGGTATCTTAACGTGACATTACTCTGCTTGAAGGCAGCATCTGCACTGAGTTAAACCATTCAACGCAGTGTTAAACCTTTCTTGACAACTTTTCCTTGCCCTTTTTTTCTTCTGTGTGTAGTCTGTTCTAAAATTTTCAGTGATAGAGAATCTACAGTGCCTTCAGGCAGTCTGTTCGCTTAGATGGTTTGTTTAATGTTTGACTAAGTAGCCTTTGCTGTACTGTAACTCACTGTTGCTTTTCCTCTTACCACTGAACAAATAGAACAGTTTATTTCTTTTATTTTATAGCTGTCTTCTATATACTGGAAGCCTAGTGTCTTTCTGGCAGCTCTAGAACAGATAATTTAATATCTTTCAGTCTTTTTAACATGTGTGTTTTACCTAAAACTTTGTTCATCCATAGGATACTTGAAGGACAGTATCCCTTAATCAGTATCTTCAGCTATAATGCTCAAACTGGATACATTACTTCCTCTAAGGACTTATTAATGCCAATTAGATGGCAAAACTTTCTTCATAGATCTCACAAGCTTCTTTTAATATATTTCATTTTCCAGTTTGTCAAATTTGCCAACATTGAGGAGGACACACCTTCATATCACAGACGCTATGACTTTTTTGTGTCTCGGTTCAGTGCCATGTGTCATTCATGTGACCATGATCCAGAAACACAAACTGAGTAAGTGCCATACCTTATGTATTGCAAAGAATTGTCTGCAAAGTTTTTACTATGCTGCTTAGTGGAATAACTCAGTTCATGGGAAAAAAATGAAATTGACTTAAGTGGTACCGAATATTGAAAATCTTAGGTAGATAGAACTCATAGAACATTTAGGTGAAATTTTACCTGATTAACGCCTGCTGGATTGCATGGATTCTCTCCAGAAGGTCAGCATTACTGTGGATGTGTGCAAGCTGCATCGCTCATGTGAGAAATCAATGGGGCTACTTACACGAATGGAAAAGCATATTTTGAGTCTGTTATTTGTTATTTGAGAATTATTCAGTAAAATTGAATTTTATTTAGTATCATATTAGTATCATATGATACTGTTTGAAACTGAAATGCCTTTGTGAATTTGTATTAATTTTTTTTAAATTATGTAAGGACCACAATTGTCTTAACTTCAGCTCCCCCTAGTGATTTTTTTCTTTATATGAATCGTTCAACAGTATTTAAGTGTATAATTTTCATCAGTGTTGTACTCTTTTAATTACATGCATTAAATTGTTCAGCCAACTATGAAAAGTTTATGTACTTTATTAGGGAGTGTAGTGACAGGAAAAGGGACAAAAGTTTCAAACTAGAAAAGGGGGATTTAGTTTAGGTATAAGCAAGAAATTCTTCACCATGAAGGTGATGAGGCGCTGGAACAGGTTGCCAAGATCCCTGGCCATTTAAGACCAGGTTGGACGGGATGTAGAGCAAACTGACCTAGTGGGTGGCAACCCTGCCCATAGCCAGGGGTGTTGGAAATAGATGATCTTTAAGATCCCTTCCAGCCCAAACTGTTCTATGATTCTTAGGCAAGGGTCCCTGGTGAAGCAGGTGTATCATGCAACTACCTCATACCAATATATTTATTTCTTTCAGTGTATTTATTTACCTGAAGCTGATGGTTACAAAATATTGTATTCATAGACGTTTTAATGATTTTTTTTGTGATTTTTTTTTTTTTAGGTTTAGTATAAGTAAAAGAAATATTAAACTTTTTAACATAAAGAATTCCGTAAAAGGTTAATTTATGGAGCACAGTTTGGGATTTTTTTTAGCATTTCTTCCACCTTCATTTCCCCTCATAAAAGAGAGGTAATTTTAATAATGATCCAGAACATGGGATGAATTAAGAATGTAGCTCTGATTCATTTGTCAGGAATGGAGTTACCTGCCACTCAGAAGGATACCCCAAAGTAACGTATGTCAAAGGTGCGGTTATTATTGGAGAAAGAGAACTGTGTTAGTGTTCAGATTTGCACATTATCAGACTGCGTTGTTACCTTTGCTTCAGTTTGCAATGTTGATGTACCCTTAGGGAGCAATTTCATCCTAGTGACGTAAGACTGCACACATACTTGATTTAAATGTAATCTCTGCTTTAATACCTATCTGAATCTTATTTAGAGGAATTAAACCTTTCCTGTATGGGGTAAAATTTGATGCTGCAAGCTATCAAAGCTTACATCTCATTTTTTCTAGATCTCCTGTACAACAGAAGGAACATGAAATTAGTACTACTAATACACAAAAGTATATATATATTTTCCAATTTATGTCAGTGAAAGTTTTTACTTAGATTAACCAACTCTTTCACATCACTGTAGACAGTTTGAATGCATTTCTTTTGAAATATAAATTTAAAGCAAGTCCTCTTCCATTATGAAAAAGTCATTCTTGGAGCTGTCATATCAAATTTCCTCTAAGTACGGAGCCTTGATTCCAGATAACAATTCTAAATGCAGATATCACAAGTAGCTAGTTCATTTGATAGGGCGTGGAGCATAATTCAGCTTATCCTAAAATGGACATCTGTAGCTGCAGCTTGCCTGCATAGCTTGAGGTTCCACTGAACTTACTGATTTGAATGGGAGCTTGAATATTGTCTACATCTACTGTCAAATATGGAGGTTTCTGAGCCTGAGAGTGAATGTCGCTTCGTAAGTGACATTTCCCGTTCAGCAGGGAGTCTGCTGAAAAGCCAGCGTATCAGTGGAATTTGATGTGAAGAACTAATAATTAAAAATCAGAGGTTCTGAGAAAAAGTGTTGCTTCATTTTAAACATTAACTTCATATCCATGTTATTTGTAGGTGACAGCCTGTGAAAATTCTTTCAGTGACGGAATTTTAAAATTCTCTGTCTTAAATGTCAATCTTAGATTCTTAATATTGAAATCTTTATGTTGGATACTGCACTGTAGCTGTACTAGAGGAACAGAAAGTGTTTTGATCATTGTTTCTGTATCCGTTTCCTTCTCAGATTTATATACAACCCTATTAAAGTCTAGAGTGACTAGGTGCCTGCTACTGCATCCTGTTTGAATGCATGTAGCTTTGTTCAGAAATGGATTTAAAGGAGCAGGCTACACTGTTAGGTATTTATAACTTGATATCTGGAAAAAAAACAAACAAACAAACAAACATTGAGTTGCTGTACATATTGTACACGTTCTTCTTTTTGTTAAAAAATAATGAAAATAGCTAACAGCTAGACTAAGTCTTTTTTTAAAACTTATATTAAATTTTCTTTTGTTGTTTATCAGTCCCAATTAATATAGTTAAAAGAGTTTTAGAACAAAAGCAGTGGCTCCTTTGGTGTGTCAGGCTTAATTTGACAGAAATATCTTCTTTGCATGCTTTCCACATTGTTCATCTTCCACAAATCTTGAAAGACTTACTGTTAATCCACAGCCTTAAAGACTTAATCGCATCACTGTGGCAGCTATTGCACCAGATGAGCTGTGCTAATTTCACGTGTTTTTTTTTCTGCACTGAGGTAGGTTAAGTTTGGAACTGATGGATTGTAAATTTCGTAGAGTTCATTGAGGTTTTACCCAGTAATATCCAAATTACTGCTTTTGAGAACCCAATGAAATTCCACGCTACATAATTGCTACTGCATAATAGGTAGACAGATGTGCTGCAAAGTGCTGTGTTTCTCCTGTTTCATAATTCCTTTTCTTCTTCCTTTAGAATCCGAATTGCTGGAATCAGGGGCATTCAGGGAGTGGTTCGTAAAACAGTTAACGATGAACTTCGAGCAACTATATGGGAACCTCAGCACATGGATAAGATAGTACCATCATTGCTGTTTAATATGCAGAAGATAGAAGATATTGACAGGTATTTTTTATTCCTGGTCACTAGTGTGTTTTTTGAGCAAGTTTTAGTTTTTATGGTGTTGATCTTTTTCTTACTGGTGGAAATCAGTAGTTTATTAGCCAAGCGTTCTTGAAACAGGACAGCTCCTCTTACCTGCTGCTAATATGTTTTTGTCTTTGCAACCATCTACATTTCACTTGTTCTCTGTTCAAGAAGTTGTATATCCATGTTTACTCCTTAAATTTTTTTAATTCTATTTTTGTAATATGTCAGATGCAGAGATTAGTAAGCACAAGTTTGCAGATAGCTCAGATTTCACTAGTTATATTTGATAAAAGTTGAGGGTTCAATTCCTGCTTAGTCATGGGTAGCAACTCCCTGTCCTGCCTGCAGCAGCTCTTAAAGAGAAGAGAGAAAGTTTCTGCTCTTTCTGCTCTTAATAGCTCCTGGGCGTATTTACCTGCCAAGCTGGCATTCAGAAAAGATCCGTGGGATAACTACTGTTGATTATATGCCATTTACCTTATAATAGAAATGTCACTTTTTTTGGTCCATGTATGTATTCATGTCTTAACACTATGTGGGCGTAGAAGATGGTTATTGATAGCACTGTGAAACTTCCTCATATCAAAACCAACTTCAGCTGTGTGAAAAAAGCCCAAATGTTTGCGTCATGTCCAGCCCTGGCTGCTTCAAAGCTTGCCTAGGTGGCACAGAAGGCATCCAGTGACAACATGCTTTTCATGCTTTCATGTGACACTCAACTTTCACAAACCTTCAGGTTTCTCTTCTTTTTTCTTTTCATTCCTCAGCTTTACTTGTTTTATTCCTAATTGTTAGTACCTTGCTCTTCTATTAAGTAAATGTTCAAACTAAATGGCTGAAATCATTTGTTGTCTATCTGTGCTTGCTTTATGTATTTACCCCATATCACTGGCGGCTCACCAGGTACACACAAAAATATCCACTTGGATTTTAAATCTGAGGAGAGATCTGAGTGAAAGCCAAAGGTTCCTGAACCTGATCTTTGAAAAATTGTTAGCCTTTGCTTGCTCTTATGAGGTTTCTAGATGCTGTTTCCTTAATTACCCCTTACAGTGACCCCAAGCATATACTTACCTTTATACAGCCAAGTTAACTACTGACTGAAGTAGGATTTGGATGAACCACATAAAGCAGATCAGTTTGTATGTACTACAGGACTCATTTTTATCATTTGTTGAGCAATGCAGCGTTGGTGGCAGAAAAACAAATCTGTCAAAAAGCAACTGTTAATTAAATATGTGAAGTGGCTTCTTCAAACTTTTTCCTATAATGCGCATTCAATAGAAGAAAAGACTCATGAATTTCCACGTGGTAAATAAGGGCCTTATGATGCATGTATGATAGAAAAGCTGAAAACAATATTTATAAACTGTTGATCTGCTGGCCATAAATGATGTTAGAGAATGTCTTAGTTTGTTTTATATGAAATTTCGTATTTTGTGGAGAGCAAATAGAGGCTTCCTGAAGAGTAGCAGTAAGAAACTTACTGTTTTGGCAGATGGAATCAAAGCATTGTGAGAAAGCAGAAACTCTAGAAAATAACCCCAACTGAAGTCCATAGAAAATAATCATTTTTGGTAAATTTGAAGCAAACATATGTAAGCTTTACCCTAAAGATCAGTGTAATTGTTATTTGTGCAACCTTCAGAGCTTAACTCCTGAATGCAAATCAGAAGATACGCTTTTTGGAGTTAAGGATTGAATATGTACACCAGTTTTTTAAAAGATAATTGTAATTGTGGATAATTTCTTCCCGGTGTCTGAATAGGTGACTCTCAAATTTGCATGTGTAACATATAAAAATTAATGTTTTTTTAAGTTGTACTACACTACAATTGCTGTGCATACTTTCAATATAGTGTAAACTTGAGAGATCCTTCCTTCCCTTTAAAAATGTTCTAGGCGATTCAGAACAAGTGGGGAAGGTATGAATCAAATAGAAAATTGACAGCTTATTTTCAATTATTTTGTACACGATCGTTCGAGATAACTGTAAAGTTGGAAGTGTCAGCCTTACTTAAGGCAGAAAGGTACTAATACTTCTTAGAGACTTAAGTTTCAATGTATCCTTCATATTCATATAACTTCTGCAGTTTATTCCTGTAACCTCGTTTAAGCAAGAATCCAAGCAGTGCTTCTCAGTTTATAACTTATTTTTATTGCATTTTAACCAGAATTCTGCCAGGTATATCAGATGTGTGTGTTCTGCACCTTGTTGTCTTGCCCCATCCCACTCTTGGTAATACTCTTTTCTGGGAAGTCTGTGTCAAAACATTAATAGGAATGACACTCCTACACAGTCATTTGTATCTTTGCTCTGAGGAGGATGACCGTATGACTGTACCAGAGTAGGCAATAAAGAAAAAAAAATGAGGCAGTAAAGAAAAAGCATGAGGCAATCAGCAGCTGAATAAAGCTGCAGTTTACTGGTGTTCTAATCATTGTGCTTTTCTAAAACTACATCTCATTACTTATCTAACAGGGTGCCTGGGACTTTCTCATTATTAAAATCTGACAAGCTAGCAACCCTATCATGGCCTTTTGAAAATCTGATGTTACCAGAAGCTACAGGGTTTTTACATTGCATCCTTTAAATCTCAGTAATCTTGAATTTTTCCTATTAGAATTTGTAGAGTGTGCAGATATTATGCGTTCATTTGACTTGAGGCATTTCAGTATTCAACCTTTTTCAGTGCTGTAAAGCTGTGGTTTTACGATGCTGAAGATTTAACACTACATACATTGATACTTAATGCTTAATGAATGTTGTTTTAAACATTTAATGCACAAGTTTGCACTGCAAAACAGAAGTATATTTAAGAATTTAGCATATTGATTTCTGCACTCTTAAATCTCTTGTTGCATAGATGCATAACTTTTAATGTAGGTGAATGAATGCTCACTTCTGTTTTTAACATGTGTTTTGTGGAGAAAGGGCAAAAAAAACCCTTGCTATCTATAGGTACAGTATTTCTTGAGAAGTAATACTGCACGTTAGTGGGAACTGTTTTCTTTTTTTTTTTTGTAAATCTCTCTTTTCTCAACTGCTTAATTTAAATGAAATGTCATTAACAGCTTAATGGTATGATGTGCAAAGTGCTTGAGCTCAGTTGCCTTTGATTTGTTGAAGTAGTTCAAGTCTCTGTGTTTTGAAAAGGGCACTTGGATAGGGGAAGAAACAAGAGACAAAAATAAAAACAATTAAAAGTGTGCATCAAAAGCATAACATGGCAGACCAGGTACTCTTCTGGGAAGGTTCAGCCATTCACTGCTTATGGTGCCAGTGCTGACTTCAGGTTTTGCAGCTTGAGGACAGGCTTCAAAATTTAGCTGAAGAATTTGGGCCTCGACTAGTTTTAGGTTGTCTAAGATAGAGTATGGTTTCCCTAGTTTTGCTTCTCACATCTGTAATTCTCTGTTGAATTTTGTATTTTTACTGTCCTTGTACCACATTGATATAAACAGTCAACCCGATTCCCAGTCACAAAGAGAAAAGAAATAATTCCAAACAGTATTTGAACTTCAAAAAAACCTGTGAATAATACAAAACATTCAAACTTTGTTTGGCACTGCAGTATTCATTGAGTTGTAAGTGAAAATTTGCATATAAAATACTGTTGGTATTCACTGATTTTAATTCATTGGGAGGTATTGCAGTGACTGAAGAAATGGTAGGTGTGGTATGGAGAGCTCTTCCCATGCATAGCTTTTTCTTTCCCTCCCATAATATCAGGATTTTTTTTCGTTCCTTGCTATCAATAATACATTTCCATAATTGAAATATACACAGTGTTAGTAATATTAGTACATTGTAATGTTGGAACCAGCTGTGTCTGGCACAGGAGAGCCCTGGCTTCTGCCCACAGGGGCCCTGCAGCCCCTGGCCAACACTGGGGCATGGACACCCAGCACAGTTCTCTGTGGTTATTAGTCGCTTTCTAATTGTCCCTTTACTTCTACATTATCTAGTTAGAGGTAACTGTGTGGATGACAGTTTTCCAATTAGTTTGATCAGAATTTTATTTTATTTTATTTTTTTAACTTGCAAGCCATCTGTTTCTGCAGAAATATTAGGGTTTTATTTAACACTCGCCCACAGTACAAACTCAGTAGTAGGCAGGTGAACGAAATCATTAGTCTGAACAAAATAACTAAGGTTCTGCACGACTCTTTTTATGATTTCATGGCCTTTGTTCAGTTTTTTGTAGGAGGCAATAGTTAGTCAAAATGCACTGGGTAGGTAACAAGTCACATCAGTATTCCTAGACGTTTGTTTTTAGCTGCATACTTATTTACTAGTACAGTGCACAGTACTGAGTAAATATATGAAGGATCTATGCAGTTCTGGTATTAGATAAAATATTTTGTTTAGAGCTCTGTTTTGATGTATATTTGATATACAATTCTTGCCTGGATCAACAGGCTGACAGTGAACAAGTGTTGTAATGAATATTGTAAAACCAATTGCATGCAGAGTATGGAAGGTGAGTATTATTCAGTAGCAACTTGAATGTTATTTTGTCTTATTTCAGCAGAACTGGCCCTCCGTCCTCTCCTACAGGAGGAGAGAAAGAGGAAAATCCTGCTGTGCTGGCTGAGAACTGTTTCAGAGAACTGTTAGGGAGAGCAACCTATGGAAATATGAATAATGCTGTCAGACCTGTTTTTGCGTAAGTTGGAAATTCGAGGAAGACCTTGTCTTAAGAGATTTTTTAATTTCATCCTTAAATTAATTTCTTCTTTTCAGAATTTAGAGTTTTGCTAAGTTATTAAAACTTCTTCAAAAATTTTCCCTTTTTTTCAACTCACCTCCTTATTGGCTCTCTCTTAACTTGAAGCTAGTTACGGAGAAATGTGAGCCCTATTTTGCTGATTTTAGAAATGTAGTATAATGGTTAGGATGGGTTGTTGCCACAGCTGGCCTTTCTTTTGAGCAGGAAACTGTTCAAGGTACTGATGACAGCTGCAGTCAGCGAAGAGATGAGCCAAGTTATACAGAAGAGTACTGTGTCCAGACTTCTACTTTCTTGCAGTATTCTTCCAAGACCTATTTTGATATTCTGCGAAGAATGTTTTTAACTGCTTAGATACCAGAGAATGGCAGATGTATGCACATTATGGACAAATGCCTCCACAGATTACTGCTGATATTAACTGACAAGTCCAGCATTTTTCAGTTTTGTTCTGGGAATTGTTCCAGTTGTAGCTTTTGTGGGTTTTTTTAAATACAAAAAATAAAAGTAAGAAAACAAAAATGACAAATATTGATATAACTTAAGACTGCATCTTTCACATCTTGATGACAGTTAGTGTCTTTAATTTAGACATTCGCTCAGGAAAATCTTTGCAGGAGGCTGTAAGCATAGTGGTACATATATCCTGGTAATGAGGAAGGCTGGCTGCTCCTTGTTGTAGATTTTCAAGATACCCACCTGTTAAGGGAATAGCTACTTTTAGATGGTCTAATTCTTACTACAGACTCTTAACGGTTTGATTCATGCACTGAAGGACTTCTAAGCTACTACTGAAAGCCTTTTTCAAGTTACTGCTATTAAGCACAAACAGGAATTCAAAAAGAAAATTGGGAAGATTGTTTCCTTAATGAGGAAGCTTTTGCAGCCACTTGTTATTTGCCCAAAAGGATTAAATGTGAAGCACCATGCTACTACCCTACTTTCCGTGTGCATCTGTTGTGCAAATCTGATGCACAGATTGCCAGTTACCAGAATTTTAGCATGAATTTGTAACATTGAATAGATTAGACAGTTCCAGAGGCATACAGAAATCTGAAAACAAACATCTTTCCAAGTGTAACAAGTTATACCCTATTCATTCCACTATATACTGTTCTTGTGACAAATCATCTGTGCAAGAATTTTGAGTAATATCAAAAGGATGATGTTTAGTATTCATTCAGCAAGCATGATACTTGAGATTTTGTTTTTTATGTCTATACAAGCTTCAGTTCTGCTTTCTAAACATCAGTATGAATTTATCATTTCCTACTATAACGATTACTTTCATTAGTTAATGTGGATGAGTTCAGGGTCTGTTAGTGTATCTTGCTCCATAAAGTAGTAATTTGCACCAGTGGCTCTGCTTTTGATTTGAGAAACCTAGTAGTTTTTATTACATTTATTACATACATGTAGTCTTAATGGAAGGCAGTTTAAGGCATTTGTTAACCCAACGTTAAAATGCTTTGAAATCTTACTTAGATATTCTGTATTGAAAGAACTGTGATGGACAGAGGAGGGAATGAAGCAAGATTTGACGTGGTTTTAACGAAAAGAAATGTTCCATGCTGGGAATATAACTTACTGTGTTTTACAAAATCGTAAGACTACACTGAATACGCTGCCTGCATTATGACAAGAAAAATATATCACCTATCTGAATCTAATACGTGGTGGGTTTTTTTAGGAGGAAAATTCTAGTACAAAATGTATGTTGTCCATTCAGCTATTACATAAAACATTAACTTAGGCTGTCATCTTCCCCTTTCATTCTTCCCATCAGTTCAGTTACCTGAAGCAGCTAATATTTTGCTCTTCTGGCGAAAGGAAATTGTGTGTCTGGTTTTGAGAGGAAAGGCTTTTAAAAAACTTTATGTGAGATCTAGTTAACTGTAATCTGCCTGAATTGATCTCTGAGACAGGTCAGGAGAAACTATCACAGGTAACCGAACACATGCTAACCTAAAAGATTAAAGGATCAGTGACAAACAGAAGAAGGTACTGGAAAATATGATTTTGTACTTGATGAGACAAGAAAATAGGTCAGCTGAAATAAGCTATCATGTACAATAAATGATGGACTGTACTCGAAAGATGTTAGGGAGAAAGTAGACATGAATAAATGTATTGTGAGCTACCAAGCCTTGAAGGTTTTTAAAGAGGTAATTTTGTTTGCCTTTATACCTCATGGTAGTATTAAATACATTTGTGTGTTTGAAATGTGCACAAGGGAGACCATCCCCTACAAGTACTCTAATTTAATATTTAATAATGCAAATATGCTGTTACTTTTAGAATTGTTGAAAATCTTATTACTGTAGAGATTTCTATTAGAGAAATCTAAAAGGCAGTACATTTTCTGAGCTCACCAATAGACTGGAAGGTAACCTAGAGCACGAGAGCATAGTTTTAAGCCAGCTGGTTTAATCAACCTTGAAGGAGACCTGTACTCTTCTGGATCACTAGGCTGGTAGAAGCTGGCCAATGAGTTAATTGAAACTTCCAGATTCTGTATAAAATAAGTTAATTGATCCTGTCAGTCCTCTTGTGTTCTGAGTGCTTGACTTCTTTCATCTGTATGCTTTCACGTTTGTTATTCTGAAGCATCTTTAGATACTGCTATGTTCTTTGGGAAAGTTCAAACCAAAAGTGATGCTGTAACTAAGATACCTATTTAGAAACACTGCTTAAATTCAGTTTCTGTAAGAAAGATATTTTTTGTTTGTTTGCTTAACAACAATCTCCCTGTCTTTATCTCATCCCATGAGCTTTGTATTTTTAACCCCTGTGCTTTTGAAGAAGGGAAGTGAGAGAGCAGAAAGGTGATGCTTAGCTGCCTGGCAGTGTTAAATCACTACAATCATGTGGAATATCATTATTTCAAATTCTTTATTTTTTATTCACAGGCATTTAGACCATCATAAGCTATGGGATCCCAATGAATTTGCTGTTTCTTGCTTCAAAATCATCATGTATTCTATACAGGTAGGTTTTTTTCTGGGTTTGTTTTCCTCACGTGCACGTGTTGAGCACGCAAGATGGTTAAGTGCTTATTCACTATGATAGCACTAGACAGTATATTACGTCAGTAAATCCAGAAAGTCCATTTCTGTAATTCCTTAAGCTTTTCAAATAATGACCTAATTTTGCTTTGTGATAAGAAGTTATTTATTTTCAATTAATGTAAATTTGCAGAAGAAGAAAGTTTTTATGGAGTTCTCAAATGGTTGATTGCTCAGCAAGCTACAGAACAAGGAAAGGATAGCCATACTCCTCTGACATTATACTTGATAATGAGATCTCTCAAGTTAGTTAGGTATCCATGCAAATACAGCTGTACTGATTTTACAACCTAAGAAACAAACTTCATACGAAGTAGTGCTACATTAATTTATTTTACCAATGGTTAATTTCGTTTGTTTGTTGCAAACTGACCAAAGTGTGATTCTTGGATTCTGTCAAGCACTGACACCCAAAAGTTAAAGTTAGAAAATTCCAGCTTTGTAGAAGAAAGCTGAATATTCTCAGTATTTGTATCAGTTATGCTTTTCTTTGAGACCAGCTGAAATCCTTGAACTGCACTTAGCTGGATTAAGTACCATTTCATACATCTCCTATTCTTGTAGATGTTCCAAAGTATTTTGGTACTCTAAAATTATGTATATTGAGCTGGATGGATCTGTTGGCTTCATCTGACATGGTAGTTATTTAAAGTCCACATTTAATCATGAATTGATTGAAATTAAAAAAAGGTAAAAATGTTGTAGAATAGGAACATAACTGACTTAGCTGAATGGTATATAAGTTTATTCGTTTAAAGTCACAGGTAAAGCTGATTTTTTTTTTCCTTTTTTACCAGGCACAATATTCTCATCATGTAATACAAGAAATTCTTGGACACCTTGATGCCTGCAAAAAGGATTCACCACGAGTTCGTGCTGGCATTATTCAGGTTCTTTTGGAAGCAGTTGCAATAGCAGCTAAAGGGTCAATAGGTAAGTTTTACTAAATCAGTGTCATCAGGTCAGAGGATAGATATGATGGATGGTGTTTTGTTTTTCCTTCGTTTTCAGACTAAAGGAAATCATTTATTTTAAGAAGGCTTTGTGTAGGTATGCATTTTTTTTTCCATCTTACTTCTTTACAATTAGTCAATTATACTTTGTCATTTGACTGCTTATGGATGTGTGATCTTTTGCATAAAAAAACTTAGATTTATCTTTATGGCCTTGTGAAAGATAGGAATTTCTTCTGGGTAAGAAGTCATAAAGTCTGGGAGAACTGTGTGTGACTACAAAATGTCAAGAGAACTGTTGCTTTTTCATATAGCTGCTGTGAGAGGACTGGTAGGTAATATAGGAGTCAAGAGTAGTGAATAATCTTTGGGAAATTTTACCTTGGTAACTATGAAGCAGCTGCAGTAAGGTGGATTATGTAATTTAAGGTAGTGTATTTCCCTGAAATAAGAGTTGTTTTTAAGATGTACGTGCACACATGCACGCACACATTTAATCTGCCATTCTTTTTCCTGGCGTTGGTGTTCTTGTTGAAACATTACTGCTTTGCTTCATGAGCTTGTGTCTGAGCCTATCCTTTCTCTTGTTTATATAAGACTGACTGAGCTGCAAAAGTAGACTGTGAAACCTTTTATCATATTGTGAAAAGAGCTCATTATTTGATCCAGTGCATGAAACTGGATTTTAATAGCAGGTTTTGGAATAACTGAAATTCAGGGACAAGTACTTGCAGTTTAAGCCATTACTGACTTGATCTCAGCAACCACTCATATTTTTTTTTTATGTAAAACTTGGTGGGAGGTTGACTCTGTCAAACAGTCAAGCACCCCTCAGTCTCTTGTTCGCCTTTTCTCCCCGGACAGGGAAAAAATAGAAGGAAGGTGAGAAGTCACCTGAATCAGAATAAAGACAATTTATTAAGTAAAACTACAAGCACATAAAAAATGAATTTATTCAGTACTTCCTATCTGCAGGGAGGTGTTTACCCACTTGCTGTGTTGTCAGCGCTTTGAGTTAAAAATCCAAAGCGCAGCACCACGCAGAGTGCTATGCAGGAAAGTTAACTCCATCCCAGCCAGACCCAGTGCATCTTGCTAGTAACGGGTTATGTATACATACCTGATTGCATTTCCTGATTCTGAAATAATTTCTAAAATATCAGGGTATAGGCATGCTGTGTAAGTTTATCGCTGTGTAGGCTGTCTCCTTCAAACAGTGAATTTCACTTGCTCTTTTCAGCTTAACCTGATGTCTTCTTAAAAGGGTTCAAGAAGGCTTATTTTCCTTTCCTTAAGGTATCTTTCCCTCAACAAGTGCAGTCATTTATGTGTTGTTTCCAGGTCCAACAGTTTTGGAGGTTTTTAACACCTTATTGAAGCACTTGCGCATCAGTGTTGACTTTGAGTTGGGTGATCGGCGCAGCTCAGCTGGAAGTGCCACATTCAGCACAAGTTCCAAGGAGAGTGATGAGAGAATTGTTCAAAATGCTATTATTCAAACAATTGGTGAGTAATGACTGTATCAAAGGCTCACTTAAAATCCCTCCTCCAACCCTTTTCTCAATGAGATGGTTCTAAAACAGAGCTTGAATTGAAAAAGAATAATGGTGAGTGATATTTCTGACAGTACTGCTGTCTAAAGCACAGGCTTAGTTTGCAGAGCTAGCTTCTGAAAGACCGTTCTTCTAACTGTTGACTGAGCAGATGTCCAGTAAGCTCAATGAAAATCAAAATGCTTGTGGACTTGCAATAAATGTACTGATTGTGTATATTCCTTGAAATATAGACATCATTCCATACCTTTGATACAGCGCTATTGTTAGTAGTTCCATGAAAATAATCTAGCAAGCAGTATACAGTAATGTGTTTTCGTAGGTACCCCTTGAAAGCTCGTGGAAACCAGTGTTTAAACATAGCGGCAACAGTGACACCCAGTGGCCAGTTGTAGTACCATGATTTAACTGTGGTACCTTTATCAGAGACTAGTAATCATAGAACAGCTTAGACTGGAGGGGACCTTAACGATCCTCTTGTTCCAACTTCCCTTGCCAGTCACTATATCAGGCTGCCCAGGATCCCACCCAGCCTGGCCTTGAATGCCTCCAGAGATGGGGCATCTCCCCGGGCAACTTGTTCCAGTGCCTCACAACCCTCTGAGTATAAAATTTCTTCCTAACATCTAACCTAAATCTCCCTTCTTTTAGTTGAAAGCCATTCCCCCTTGTCCTTTCACTATCAGACTGTGTAAAAAGTCAGTCCTCCTCCTGTTTGTAAGCTCCCTTGAAGTACTGGAAGGCTGCAGTGAGGAAGGCTGCAGTGAGGTCCCCAGAGCCTTCTCTTCTCTAAGATGAGCAAGCCCAACTCCCTCAGCCGTTCTTCATAGGAGAGGTGCTCCAACCTCTGATCATCTTCGTGGCCCTCCTCTGGATCTGTTCCAACAGCTCTGCATCCTTCCTGTACTAAGGGACCCAGGCTTGGAAACAATACTCCAGATTGGGTCTCACAAGGGAGGAGTAGAGGGGGGTGGTCACCTACCTGGACACTCCTCTTGTGATGCAGCCCAAGATATTGTTGGCCTTCCAGAGTGTCATGAAGAGACTCTATGCCAGTAAGCAGAAATGAACTCATGAACGTTCTGCCCTAAAACAGATCAGTTTATTTAAAAAGATATGCCCAAAATAGAATAGACATTTTATTCATCTATTTTGACCTTGCAAATGTATTCCTTATGTTAATAAAACTATATTTCTCTTTCCCTTTGTGCTTTCATTCTGTTTTTATTTAGGATTTTTTGGGAGCAATCTACCAGATTACCAGAGATCAGAGATTATGATGTTCATTATGGGAAAAGTACCAGTTTTTGGGGCAACTTCACAGTCACTGGATACAAGTCACCTTGGGTTAGTATGTATTCCTACACAAAGTCTCATTAGGAGCTGCACTAAATGCCATACAGAAAAAAGGCATAGCATCAGCAGCACGAACTCAGTTTTCAGGCATATCACTAATAGAAAATACTTGATTGGTTTGCTACATATTTTGCACTAAAATATTTCTGCTCGCCGTATCTCTACAAGTATTTCTGAAATTAACTTCTTAGTTGACTTTTAATTACATAATTTCTAAAATGTTTGTTTTCTGAAGGAGGGAAATTGAACTACAACTGTTATTTCATGTAGCAGTGTAATTTGCAGTTTTTGCTTTTCTGCATTCTGTATTAGCTGTTTTCAAATTAATAAATTGCAGAAATTAGTGAATTTGTTTCATTTTAGATTTCACTCTTTTTTTATTAAGAAATAGGAAAAAGCTATAGGTGGACAGGCTCCTGTTATAAACCTATAATTAAATAACTGCCTTACTATCAATTAATACTTTTTTTTTCCTGTAACTATAACGGTAATTTTTAAAGGCTGCTTTTCCTCAGTATGGGGAAAGTACCTGAAATGATTACTTTCTAAGTGTGCATGGGTACTTTCTACCACTTACCCCTTGCTAACTGTCTGCTCCCCTACTAGTTTACATAGGAAGTTGCTCTCATTCTCCTGGCTTCTTGGTAGCTTTTTATACCGTGTCTCCATGGTATGGGCAGTACTGTCCCATATAAGATAGAAATCTGAAATCTATCTGTGCCTGGCATCTTACACGTATTAAGAAGGTATTTGAAATGTGTATCTATTTAGAGTTTTGTACTTGCATTGTTAGCTGCGTGCAGAGAGAGGTGTTTGGTTTTTAACTTCACAGTTTTCCCAGATGGGATTCTTTATAAACATGAGACTAAGTAGTATAGTAGTATGATGCATATAGGTCTGCTGCAGAAAGGTTCCTGACTGCTGATAGAATATTGCAATACTTTTCTGAAAATTAGGTCTCTGCTACAGAAGACATTCCAATAACTGCAATGTGTAGCCAGTGTTATGGCCAGTGAAGGTAAAAGTTTCCACTGTTACCTACGGGCCAACTTTTTACTTGTAAAGAGACTTGCTCTTTCCTTTGACGGGCAAAGAGTTTTGCACATCAAGTGGATCTTTTCCTTGAAAGATTGCCTTTGAATAAACCAATATACTCCAACTACACTTTATTTTATAGGATCTTGCAAGAAGAACACAGTGTGGCTATGTACTGATAGATATCTAGGTTCTTTTAGTACCAACAGGTGAAAAAGGGGAAAAGATGAAGAATGGGCGAAGTGATGTTACTTGTGGCTTGCTGTGATCTGAGAAATCTGTGATTCTTTCAGTTTTTCTTGCGGATTTTGCAGATTTCTTTTTTCAGTGTCTAAGTTCTGAAGGAAAAATTCTTCTGGTTTCTTAATAGCCTCAATTACATTTCAATTCAGAAGTCATTCAGAGCATTGATTCCTATGAAAGTAAAATTAGGCGTGTACCAGTTGAACACTTCATATACAAGGAGATTTTAAAATGGAATGTGAAGATTTGCATCTGGTTCACATATACCGTTTACTGATTTTTCAGTTGTATGTGTTTCTTTTTTTTAAGCTTTGCTATAAATGTCCTTTTCAAAACCACTTATTTATTGCACCTCATTTGGAGATAATTGCTCCTTTCTAGTGGTCATCCCGCATCCCTTTCAAGACTGCTATATTCAGTTACTAAAAATAATGTTGCAGATGATGAGTAATATTTTAAAGATATGCTAAGAAATTAATTTTCCACTTTTTTCCAAATATAGGGATTTGGGAACTAGAAGAATTCAAATCATGTTATTGAGGTCTTTACTTATGGTAAGCCTTCTCTATTTGGTATATTATAAACATGCACTGTCTTGTTTTATGTGTGCATTTACACATAGAAATACTTCAGTTGTTTTTATGGAATTTAGTGTATGTTTGCAGTAAGTAGATCTGTAGATCTACTCAGTAAAATTGTGACAGCATTTTCCCAATTTAGGTTGCAAGTAGATAAGGAAATATGCCTCTGTCTCTTTCAGCACTTTAGTATCAGTTACAGTTGGATCTGCAGATCCAAAGTAGGTTGAGTTGATTGGTTTAGATAGCAATGGTAGCAACATCAAAGGGAAATCACTTTCATCTGTTACATTAGACTATAATTAGTAGAATGGCTAATATTATTTAAAGTGTGAGAATAGATGCGTATCTCCAAGGCATTAGAGTCACAGGCACCGTTGCTCTTCCTTTCCTAGTGTTTCCCAAGTTACCTGTATATACTTATTTGATAACAATTATGTTTTCCAAATGTAAAGCTTCAAAGAATATTCCTGAAAATTGTCAATGACACCTTTGAAGTATTTTATGAAGTACTGAGATAAAATACCTCCTAGCTTGAAGAGACAAACTTATTTGTCGTTCAAAGCATGTTTCTGCAGCTATTGTTGATGCAATTACGGGATTTCGGCTGCTAGTTCTTCTTGTATCATCAGTGATGAGCAGCATGCATAAATGTTTTTATTTAGTTCACATAGAGCTAAGCACTGCTAAATTCTGACCCTTGTGTTAGGTGGAATTATCTTAGAGATTTAGTTCTTCCAACTTATTTTTCAAAGAGTCAGTCTGAGGAACTATATTTATAATGTAGTTGTCAGCAACTTCCCAAATACTAGTTTTAACTGTAACATTGGCACTCAGTGGTCTTGGAATATGTATTATGCTGCTTACAAAAAAAAAACTCATAAATACCAGTAATATAACAAAATAATTTGCTTACACAGCCTTATTTTGTCTTCATAATATAAATGCCACAATTGTCTTGGTTTATTCAGTAAAAACAAGGTATGTCCTGCTAGTAAGATTCAGAAGTAGGTAGTATATGAGGCTTTTGCTTGTAGAATCCTGGCTTCTGCAGAAGCTGAAAACTGTTTAGTGACTAAAGTAGGTGAAATAGTTTGAAGAATAATTTCATCACTAAAGCAGAAGAATGCCTTCCTGGAAAAAGAGTTAGCTTGCAGAAAAGCTGAACAGTCACGTTAGAATTTATTTATGAATAAGAAAACATTAGGAAGGACCTCAAGGGGTCATCTTGCACACTGTCTTTATAGAATCAGCTCTGCCTACGCTGTTCCTGACAATATTTATTTCTCTAGTCTTTAAAAATTTCCATTCATATTGGTATGAATCTTATGTAGTTATTTGGGATACTACACAGCCTCAAGGTAGGCTGTGGGAGATCTAAATTTTGCATATAGAAGGTATTGAATACTTTTGATATTGAATTTTGGTTCAAATATTCTTTTGGGATACAAAAGTTAAATCCCATCACTGCAGAAAGATATGGAAGTGAATGTTTTGATAATTAATTAATTACTCACACATTGATAAATATTGTCAAAATATGTGGGAAGGAATTTGTGTTCAGAGCAAAGGCTTTATTTAGGTATGTATATGATGTGAACTGTACACAATTAACTAGAAGTTACTGAATCCTGCCTGTGATATGGTCTGAACTGAGCACAGTGCAATCATATGTTCTATACAAAAGAATGCTTTATAATTTAATATCATCTTGCATACGCACAGGCAAAGTTGTGTCTGTCACTACATTAAGTATATGCACTTTTATTTACAGTATTACTGTTTGTAAAATTAGTAATTTTCCATTTTAAAAAAGATTGATTAGATTCTTTCCTGTGGCATTGATAATGCCTTTGTGCTCCTTTGCAAACCAAATTCCTACCTCCTTAGTATGCTGCAGGAATAGTGCTTGCATACAACTTACACAAAAACTGTACTGCTATAGAATAAACATAATGAAGATAAAATTATGCAAAGTCTTAAACATATGACTACTTTTAATATAATAAGGCTTTTGATTATTTTGTACCCCTCGTTTTTTCAACAGCTTATGCTTGGCAGTTTCTGAATCCTGTTTTGGTTTAAGATGTGCAAACTCTCTCACGTGTGCTCTCACTCTTATTTTTCCCCTCACATGAGTATGTTTACCAGCTACCATATATGAGCATCTCACAGCGTGGAATGGAAAAGTCTCTGTTGAAATGGTTACCTTCTTCATTTTGTCCCATGCAACTTCTCACAGGCTGGTTTTTTCTTATAAATTTAATAAATAGCACCTGTATTTATCCTTTTGTAGCTGTTGGTAGAGGTTGGGAAATACCACTTTAAAACAGATTAGGGTGTTCATTTAAACATAAGTAATAAAATCCTTTGAAATACGTAGTGATGTTAGGTATTTTCAAAACTGATGCAGTGTTTCCAACTGAATCCACTTCTCAGATGCCAGGCAAACCCTGCTGAAACATTAGTGACAGCTGTTAGTAATTCTCACAGTTAAGATTAATGTTCAACTTCAACCATGAACAGGTGACTTCAGGATACAAAGCAACAACAATAACTAATGCGCTTCCTGCCCCGTTTCTGGACCCATTACTGTCTCCTTCACTTATGGAGGACTCTGAGCTAAGGCAGCTGGTCTTGGAAATACTGCATAATCTCATTGATCGGCATGACAACAGAGCAAAACTCAGAGGGATACGGTACTTCTTTATGTTTTCCTTGGCCTAATTTCAGTTCAAGTTTAGTATCTGAATGATAAGTAATGTTGCTTTTAAATATTTTTCCAAATATTAAATGCTAATGTATTGTTTTGGTAAGTGCCCAGTGCTCTGTGTCATTGATGGAAAGAGTTTTACAGGTAGGACTCAGTGCATGATGCATTAAGTGACCGTTCCAGTATCTTCAAGTTTAACTGATTTTGTAGCTGATTATCTCCTTTTGGGGACATAATTTGGTATTTTATATAGAGGAAACAAAATCTGTGGTGTTCTTAATTGTGTTTGTAGTTCAGCTTCTTCAGCTGAAACTAGCCTAAAATGGAAATTGCTTCCAAATTTGTTTGACTGGTTCATATATTTCCTGCTCACTTCCCCTTTCAACTTTTTTGTGAAGCATTATCTCGATTTCCTTTGTAGAATAATACCTGATGTTTCTGATCTAAAGATAAAACGAGACAAAATTTCAAGGCAGGACGTGAGCTTCATGAAGAAGGTAATAGAATGAAAAAGTTAACTTTTCCATCTAGAATAAAGTAACTGAACCCGTATCTTTGCTTCTTTTCTACAGCTGTTTCACTGTAAGTGATTTCACTGATCAGTGATTTTAATTTACATGACAGTGTCTTCGGTGGTCAGTGTTATAGGTACTTGAGAGATAGTTCTGTGGAATAAAATTTTCATTTATCTCTTCGGTGAAGATCCTTGCATGCATGAAATTAGACAAAGAAGACTTTATTAATGCATAAATTCAGTGTCTTCACTAGAGAACATGGATAACCCTTGAAACTTCTCAATTACATGAACGTGATGAAGAATGTTTCAAGATCTATTTTTTATTTTCTCCTTTTCCTAAATGGGCAATATTTTTCTGAGTATTTCAGTAAGAAATATATGTCAGTGTCTGTAAGTGCAATATTCATATGCAGTTTAGAATGAAGCTGCTCTCTTTGTCATAGACTGATTGTCTTCTTAGTGGTATTCATGTAGTTGTTTGTGTATGTGTGTGTATGTTTAGATATGCTTTTTCTAATTTCTTATTTTTTGCTAAATCTCCATCCAAATTGATCTAACATCAGTGTTAAACTTTGAGTCAGGAGTTGGGCTACAGTACATTTACCCTTTCTAACCTAAATTATTCTGGAATTTTAGTACTCATTTTTTCTTTTTCATCTTTTATAGCATGGTCAGCAGCTGTACAGACACATCTACTTAGGCTGTAAAGAAGAAGACAATGTCCAAAAGAACTTCGAGCTGCTGTATACATCTCTAGCTCTTATTACAATTGAATTAGCTAATGAAGAAGTGGTTATTGATCTTATTCGATTAGCTATTGCTCTGCAGGTATGAGTCTGAATCAGTGTTGAGTTCATTGGTAAATAGTTTATATTTGTGAAGTCAGATGTGAGAATTTTGTTTGCATATTGATACTTAAATTGGAAATCACATAATTCAGTCCTAATATGATCAATCCTTTAAGCAAATATACTTTATGTATAAAATTTATTCATATTGAAGCTTCAGCTATCAGATTTATTTAAAAACCTACAACATTCTCTTCATCCAGTTGAGCAGATGCAGAAATCTGTTGAAACGTTCCTTAGAATGACCAGTAGTTTCATTAACAAATGGATAAGTTATTTTAACAAACTCTGATCTTGCGTCAGTGTTCCATATTAAATTTTTTGAGTGTCCTTGCCTTGGAACAAAGCCTTTGGTTAACTGCTTGATTAGAAACTTTTGTCAAGTCAGGCTATTTAATTGAGAGGCTTTATTGTTTAACATTTCTCTTATGGCATTCAAACTTCAGTGAAACTTTAAATCTTAGTAACTTCATCTGTGTTAAAATTAAAGCATTCCAACAAATATTGCTAGTATGCTCCAAGAAAATTTTTACATGATTGCGTACTGTGTTCTCAGTTTACCCTCTGTGACTAGCCTTGTTCTCTAGTGTGTGCCCATATTATGAAGATTCTGAAATGCAGAGTGTATCCTTAATTTTAAAATTTATTACTGAACCATATTCTCGCTTGATGAAAATGTTGTTAAGAGATTTACTAGAAATAATACAATCTAAAAAATAGTAGCAATGCTAATAATAAGCATTAAGTAATTCCCTTTGTGCTATTGTATCTGTGACTCCCAAGGGTGATTTTTGAAGTACTGTTCATAATTTTCCTGATACACAAGTGGAAATTGTTAAGATAGAAATGCTGATAGTTATTACCCTATACTCTCCTTCTGAGAAAGTTGAGTAGATTTATTTCTTTGCAGAGGAGTTACATCCTTCTGACTCTTCTATTTCAGAACAATATTTATCTAGCTCACAGTGAGCTATAAGACTAGGGTTGTAAGGGGAAAGATATGAAATGCCATCTCGTACTAGATAGTAACATTAGCTGAAGCATGGTAACCGCTACTACTCCTGACTTCCACGTATTTGAGGCAATAGCCTGTTTACTTCAGAGAATGTAATGCTGTCCTTCATATTTCAGGACGTTGCCATCATCAATGAGGATAATCTACCAATGTTTAATCGTTGTGGTGTCATGGCATTGGTTGCAGCATATCTAAACTTTCTAAGTCAGATGATTGCCGTCCCTGCCTTCTGTCAGCATGTCACCAAGGTAACACATAATTAAGTAATCAGTCATTTGGTACAGTACACATCATGAGTAAATAAATTCTTTTAAGTAATTGCTTGCATTCTTGACCTCTTGTATTTTTGTCCACCAGTGTTGTTTGTTGTCTTCTATCTCGTCATCTGCTTTGCTTGCTGATTCTTAAACTTACGCAAAGAATTCTTCTCTCCTACAGTATTTTTATCTTGTGCATGTTACCATACGTTAAGGTCTAAACCACTATTTGGTGTAAGACTTCACAGCCTTACTGGCTTTGATAAACAGTATTGACATAGGCAAGACCATGAGAACCAGATATTTTATTTAAAAGAGTGAGTGCCACAGTATCTTTCTCTGGCTAACAGAAATTATAAAGGGCTCATTTGGTATGAGATACATATTAATGAAGGACTGAAAAATCTGCTACAGTAAATCTCTTTAAGGCATTTTAGTTGTTGAGGGTAATAGGTATTAGAACTATTCCATGCTGTTTGCCTTGTCTTTTTTCAGGTCATTGAAACTAGAAGTCTGGAAGCATCATATTTTCTGCCAGAAACAATTTTCAAAGACAAATGCAAGTAAGTAGATACAGCATATTAATTAATGAACAGTAAAATTGCTCTTTTAGTATTAAAAATTGTGCATCATTGAAATACGTTGTGAATGTGAAAAATAAGGGGTTAAGTAGTGCACAGGGTAGAGGGAAGAAAACCAAGCATTAGAAGCCTATATAAAAGAAATAGGATTTTTTGACACTTTTTAAATTTTAGTTAGAGATACTTTTCTCTGTGTAATACGATGTTTGGTGAAAGGATCAGCGCAGCAAAATGGATTTCCAGTATCACAGGATGGGTAAAGTTGGAAGAGATCTCTGTAGGTCACCTGGTCCCGTTCAGGCGGTGCCACCTACTGCAGTCTGCCCAAGACCACATCCAAATTTGATTTTCTCCTTCCGTGGAGATGTTCAGCCTCTCTGGATAGCCTTCGTCTAAGCTTGGTCACCGTCACAGTAAATAAATGTTCCCTTAGGTCCAGATGAAACCTCCTGTGCTTCAGTTTGTTCCCATTGCTGCTTTTCCTGACACTGGGTACCACTGAAGAGAGCCTGACTCTGCTGTCTTTGCACCCTCCCTTCGGTTATTCATAACACATTTTCCTCTCTGTGCCTTCTCTAGGCTGAAGAGTTTCAGCTCTCTCCACCTTTCCTCATAGGAGGGGAGCTCCAGTCAATGGAAGGATGATCTTAAACTAAAAGAGAGGAGATTTAGACTAGATATTAGGAGGAAATATTTTACTGGGAGGGTGGTGAGCCACTGAAACATATTGCTGCCCAGAGAATTCATGGATTCCCCATCCCTGCAAGTGTTCAAGGGCAGGTTGCATGGGGCCCTGGGCATCCTGATTTAAGGGGCTAGAACTGGATGTTCTTTCAAGTCCCTTCTAACCCAAGCCATTTGATGATTCTGTGATTTTATTTATTTATTTATTTATTTTTCCTTCAAGGCTCTCCAGTCTGTTTTTTACTGGAGAACCCAGCACTGGACATGGTACTCCAGGTGTGGCCCTTAGTTGAGAGGAAGTACCACCTCTTGCAACCTTTTGGCATCACTGTAGCCTCCTACTGCAACCCAGGGTACCGTTTGCCTTCTTTGTGGCAAGGGCACATTGCTGACAAACAAAAATACTCTCTATTGATTTTCTCAGATTTCTCCATTTAACAAAGGCCATATTCTCTCAAAATGTTGTGGAGTAGTTGAGAAATGTATTTCAGATAACCAAGAAGTGTTAAAGTAATGTAAAATATTGCAGAGTTATTTATTTTACTTATTTCAGAGTAGGTATTCATTCTTAAATAACTGATCACATTTTCTTTCTATCAAATTATTACCGCTGCCCTTTTCTGGTTGCTTGCATGCAGTGTAAAAATATTTTACTCAGTTATCAGATCTTTGTTGTTAGATAATGACTTCAAATATATATCTTAACAGCCTCCCAAAATCGTTAGAGAAGCATGAAAAAAATTTATTTTTCCTGACAAACAAGATTGCAGAATCATTAGGTGGCAGTGGATACAGTGTGGAAAGATTGTCAGTTCCATACGTACCCCAGGTGACAGGTAAGTTGTAAAACCTCTAAGTACTGGTTATTAGGAATGCTTTCTTGAGGTTTCTTCTGTCAGCACATCAAATGAAATGTAGCGTGACTGTTTGGCAACAAAATTTAATCATAGTATAATTTTGTTTTCTCAAGATTCATTTTTTTTCTGATGAGCAACTCTGTTATTGCTATGATGTTTTCACTTTGTGTCCTTTTTATGATTTTTTTCCTTAAATTCAGGAGGCACAAAGTTCTTGAGCCTACTTCACATCTTTATAAAGAAATTGTTTGCTTTCAAAATAAAACCTAAGATGATTATGATTATGATTATTATTTCTGTTTCTGTATTAATTTGAGATATCAGATGAATTACACAAGTCAGCATACTTGACCCTTTTTATGCAGTCACTGACTAGAACAGAACCTCTCCTTTTGCCATCTGGCCTTCTGGTGACTTGAGTTATTCACCTTAGTCAAATTCTCAATGAGCAGTTGTTAATTTAATACAAAATGTGATGTTTGCCTCCATTGCTAACTTAGTGTCAGGAAATATGATTAAAATCAAGTATGCCCAAGGAAAATTGGTGGAAGTTCATACTACCTACCCATTATGTGTGAATAGTGTGCAAGTGATTACGTAGTATGTGACATTCTTGGCTTTCTGTTCTTGATATTTTTTCAACATCCTCTTAACAAGTGTAGAGTAAAATTGTTTTAAGATTTTTTTTTTACTTTTTACCAACCATGCATGTTTTCTGGCTGTATATAACTGCTTGTTACCGTAATGAGAATATGAGACTTACCAGTCTGAAGCGTAAACTTTTTGCAAAATAAAAGTACCTAGCAAGAAATTGTGATTCATCTATTTTGTGCCTTACCCATCGAAAGTAAACAATACATATGGAGAGTGAATATCGTATCTGTCACGCCTGCAGAATGGTTCAGTTGTGTTCAAAGACAATGAGGTCCTTGATTAAACTTTTTGGTAGCTAGAGAGGGAATGAGAACGACTGTGGTTTTGCTGCGAGCAGACTTGTGATATATTCTGAGACACATTTGTAATGTCTGTGTTTTCTCTTGGTGGATTTTTTTTTCTGAAAAAGGGAAATGCTGTTCTATTTGCTAGACCATTACTTCTGGCATCTGAACAATAGTTAACATTATATTTTAGTATTGGCAGAAGAAGTTTGTAACAAATAATGAAATGTTATGTTTTCAAATTTTTACTGTCTTTTCAGTGAGTGAGAATGGAATAAGAAAGATTGGAAAATTGTGTTAAGCCTCTTCTAGAACATGAGATGCATTTGTGGCTAAATGACCTTACTAGAGCTTACTTGGATACTCTCCTAAAATACATTCTTATGCAGGAACAACAACCTTGATAGTTCTAATACCAACAAGGTTAAATGAGTTCAGGTGGAAGAAACAACTACTTAACAGCTTTTTGAGTGATAAGAAAAAGGTCATACTTAGTGATAAATTTTAATGAAGTTACATTTAATTACATGTACAGAGATACAATCATCTCACTGTTTTTCTGTCAGTTTTTCTTATCAGTTTGAAAGGCATACTTTTTGTACCTTGTTCTCTTTGTTTGGTGGGAGGGAAAGCTGATGTTTAAATGCACACTTAACTACTTTTCTCCATACACACATAAATATTAATTAAGCTCTATTTTCATTAGGGAAAAAATATCACAAATGCAGACACAAGTCAAAAGGTAAAAATGAGTTAGGTCATCCTGCTCTCCTGCTAGCTGTGGTGTGCATTGATAGGATATGCCCAGTCAAAAGAAAAAAAATGCTTCTAGAAGGCTTTTAGACAAAGAAGTCAGACATTGCTTAGTACTTAGTGTGTCATCCTGCTTTTTTTTGTTGTTGTTTATCTCCTTCCTTGTATGCCTCTGTGGAGCTGCAAGGTTTGCCTTCTGTGTTTATTCTCCATTTAGAATTGTAAATTATGGTAGCTTCCTATTTTCCTTCCTTGAACAGGTGGTAGGGACATTGGTGTCATTTTTGTGACAGTGCCTGTTACCTCTTTGAGTGAAATTACAATTATTTGAAAGTTGAAAGAAGCTGTCAGCAGCTCACAGAATGATGATTCATTCTATGATAAATTATTATAAAGCTGAGGGATTTTTCTAATGATGTATGGGAGTGAGTAAATGCAATACTAACTTAGCCACTTCTGCTTTCATTCAGTTATTTAGTTCAATTTGTAATTCATTCTTTTTAATTCAAGCTAATTTCTACTTGAACTATGTTAAGTTAAATGAAGATTTTACCACATATTTTCATGCTTCAATATTCTTTAGTTTTTCCCAGTAGTATTTTGAATTGTAAACACAGGACTGAATAATTAAACAGGAAACTGATCATTTTTCGCAATAATACAAGTGATAAAGTAGATGGTCTAGGGTTAAATAGCATATAGAAACAAAACTGCATGTGATGTGTAGAAACTTTATTATTCATCTTTCAGCTGTTACGCATAAAGTAAGCTCAGCTGATTTAGTGGGTTTTTGTTTTTATTTTTTTTCTAGATGAAGACAGACTCTCCAGGAGGAAAAGCATTGTGGACACAGTATCTATTCAGGTGGATATTCTACCTGGCAACAACACAGAGGATAAGGTATGATAATGACAAGATAATCTTAAGGCTGCATATTCAGTGCTGGAGGGAGGAACAACCTCCAAATTATGTTTTCCTAGAAATTCTAGAGTTTGATAATTTTAGCACTTTAGAAACATAGAATCTTTTGAGTTGGAAGGCACCTTTAAAGGCCATCTTGTCCAACTCCCCTGCAGTGAACAGGGACATCTACAGCTACAGGTACAATACTGCATATGCCTAATAACTAACATTTTATGAATCAATATTCTGAATAAAGTATTTTCTTCACATTTTGTGGAATTAAATAAAATTTCTGCATATGTATCCATGCATCATTTGAAGCGTCTCTGAGGGTCTTGTTCATCAACATGGGTCTGACAGATGTGAGACTAGTGGGAGACCTGATGTCTTTGAGAGGAGCAGGTGAAGACTAGGCAAGCTACTTATACCACGGTGTTACAGTATTGCATCTCCTTTCCAGAACAGTTTAAATCACACAGTGCTTTAATGACAGAGAAAGGAAAAGGTAGAAAGGAAAGATTCATTAATTTCTTAAAATAAATTAATTTCCAATGAATCTTTTTCAAAGCTCTGCTGATTTTTTGGTAACCAGATTTCCACTGCCTGCTAAGAATTGCTGTTGTAGTTTTGTTTGTGTCTGCAGATGAATCCTACCATTATTGTCTTAAAGAGAAAAACAGAGACTTGAAATAGAATGTATAGAGAGAGTCAAGCTGAATATTTGTTAAAAATGCAATATCATGTTCCTGCAAAGGAACAAGCCTTGTTTTGGGATTACCTGACAAATTATTTCTATTCAGCATTGTTATTATTGTTCCTAACTCCTTTGTACTAATGATACTTCAGATGATATTTTGTTCATTTCTTGATACACTGCTTTAAGAAAGAGAAAAATTAGATATAAATTTATGAGGAACAAGCAAAACATTTTGAAATATAAGCAAAATTATTGCAGAATTGAGTGAAGTAACTTTCTGATATCATACAGATCATTCATATTAAATTATATTGAAATGTTTATAAGAAAGAACTGCTGCCTGCTTACACATAGTTTTAAATGGTTGAAGTAACGTAGACTAAGCTGAGAAACCATGTTATATTCAGCTGTAAAATCTTCTCCTGTCCAAGCATTCTCCCCTAATACTGTCACAGTGTTTTCACTGTAAGAAAGACTTTCTCATACAGAAGCACCATGTAAAGATGCGAAACACAAAGAACCGTGTGCTGGAACTCTCTGGAGAAATGTTTCTGCATCTTTGGTAATTTTATAGCCCCAAGTAATTGCTCATGAAGTAGAAAGCAAATGGATATTCACGTTGGTAAATGAACAGATCAACTACTGACTCTTATTTTAGCATCACATCGTTCAGCTAATCTCAGGAAGCAGTCTTTGTTATTCTCAGGAGCTGCCTAAGAATCATCACTGAGATATCAGCATAGAAACACCGCAGGCTATTCCTGACCCGAAGAAGAGTTCTGCCAAAATTCAAATCCTTTTCCAAAACTTCTGTTACTCACTAAAAATTTTCTCAGTCATCCTTGGGCAAGATTCTTGGGTCAGAAAACTTTGTCCTGAGTGATTGTTTTGATCTATTGTTTGTGAATAAAAACAGGCTAGTAATGATAACAAATAAAGCTGGTCAGCTTTTGTTTTTCCAGTATTTGTAAGCGAAGCTGGCAAGCATCAGTTCTGAACGTAAAAAAATATTAGTTTTCTACGAAATACCAGCTATTCCGGTGATTAACAATAGAGAATTAGTGGTCTGTTTGCTATAGAAACTCCAGATCAAACCACTATGAACTTACATGGCAAAAAAACTGTTTATCCTGTTCCATAGTTTTTAGAAGTTTGTGGTGTGTGAGGTTTATGGGGTTTTATGTCTTTGTCTTTAGACTGATAATACTGAAGAAATCACCTTTGAAGCTTTGAAGAAAGCAATTGGTAAGATTTATTACAATTATATTTAACAGCATGTGGAATTAATAGAGAAAATTTGTTGCCAGAATAACATAATTGAAATATTACATTTGTTTTTATCAGCTAGTCAACCGATTTAAAATTTCAGCCATCTATTTCTAAGTTTCTGAAATAAGATCTTGATAATTTTAGTGAATTCATTTTCTGAAACTCACGTGACTGAGTGAAACCATATGGAAATGCTTTTCTATGAAATTTGCCCTTTCAGGCCTAGCTAGAAATGAATAGATTTTCAAATTGTGAGATTTTCATTCTTCAGTGCATTCAGGAAATAAATTGTAAGATACCACTGTGGATGTCAAAAACATTCAGCTAGTAGAACTCAAACAGTTCTTTTATTTCATAACTCTATCAGTAGTTACTAATTAATACAATCCAGCCTACCAAACTTCTGTCAAAAAATGTGGATTGAACATTGACATTTTAAACAATAGATACACTAACATTTTAAACAATAATTCAGTCTGACAGTTTTCCAAAACTAATTGTTGAAGTACATAAATTCGTTAGATGCTGAAAAGTTCCAGCTGCTTGTAGGTTCACTTGGCCTGTGTTCCAAATTTTATTTAAAAATAAATCCTTCCCAGCTGTCTGCATGATACTGGGAGGGAGGATACTTCCCTCTTCTTTTGACGGGAGAGACTTGGGTGCAGTGAGTGAAAAGTAGTCTTGAGTCCAGATGATAAAACAACAGGAAGCCTATACTGGTGGTTAAAGCACACAGTAAGAAAGGGTAAAACTGGCATCCTCGGACCAGCTCCCTGAAGTTTTATCACTGCTTTAGAGGCAGTGACAGCTTGCTTGGGTATGGTTGCTTGTTTGCTTTTCCAGTGCACATTTGAAGGTTAAAAATACAGTGTAAAAGAAGACAAAACACTTACAGGTTCAGATCACTCATACTTGATTGGCAAAATTACACTTGTCTTTATTTTTTTCATTTTTTTAAAGATAACAATGGACTTGAAGAACAGGAAAAAGAAAAAAGGCGTCTTGTGATTGAGAAGTTCCAAAAAGCACCATTTGAAGAAATTGCAGCACAATGTGAAACCAAAGTGAGTTTCTGAAACATGCTATATGCTATTGAAGATGCTAGTATAAACATTAATAGGGGCGTGCTAGCTAAGGGTGATTTATGTTTCTATGCATGTTGCTGCTGCTATTGCTGTTAAAGTATAGTATTCAGTTATGTCTTCAGCTGTTGTCTCTGTAATGTCAATTATGCATGTGGGGAAATTTCAGTTATTTAAAATGTGTTTTTTGTTGCTCCTACACCATTTTAAAAGGAATGGAAATCTTATTCACTCTTCATCTTAATGTTATCTTTACTATTTTTGAAATCCGGATTCATTATTCATCCCTATTTCATCCTGGGATAAGCAGAATGGTATTTACCTCATGATATATTTTTTATAATTAAGTGTATAACCTCTGTCTTCAACAACAAAATTTCCTGTTTAATTCCTCGCGCTTCACGTTCAGCTCGCTCAATTTCACATGCCTCTTCAAGGCTCAGAATTCTTGCCACAGTGGGAAATGTAAACGGGAAGTGCTTCCTAGATTTGCTGGGTACAGATGTGCAGTACGCTGCATGTAGCCTGGAATGTTCATTTTAACTCTGCTCAAGATTCAGTAATTAATTATTAAATTTCAATTTTTTTTTTCCAGGCAAACTTGCTTCATGATAGACTTGCCCAGATACTGGAACTCACTATTCGGTAAGACCATGCAGGAAGAATATTGTGAATAAAAAATGAGTTATAAAGCAACTGTGACTGCATTCTTGTGGTAATGTCACAGTGTTCTTAAACATGTGTAACAGGCAGAAAATAATTGGCTTCGCTGAAAGCAGTTGTATAAAACAGTTACTTTGACATTCTTGTTATTATTTTGAGTCCTTTACATAGTGAAGAACATCAAGAAACTGTTCTAACTCTTCCGATTTTAATTGCTTAATTGAATTTCTTCAGGAGTTTTATCAAAGAGAGCCTAACTGGCCCCAGTTGTGGAGATGTAGAGATTTGGGGCCTAACTGGCCCCAAACATGGAGCATTTATGTTATTATATTATATTTTAACAAGTTAAAAACATTTTCATGTTTGTGTTTTATTATTTTTATGTATGTTGGTACTATCAAGGAATGTGGTTGTCTTCTCAGTGTTGAATCTGTTTGAGAAATTTAGAAATTGAACAACCAAAATAGTACAAAAATCATGCAGAACGGTATTGTAGGGAATTCGTGCACATCTGTTGTGCAGTGTAAATAATCTAAGTCATACAATGCATTTTCACAATTCTATAACATCAGCAATTTGTTGACTTAGAAAAGAGCCCTGATTGAAAACTGAGATATGATAATATTATTAGAATTTCAGAATCAGGATAAAACACTGATGGCTGTGAAGGAAAAAAAAGGTAGTTGACTTTTTTTTTCTCAGCTGTTAGTTTATAAAGTTAAAAAAAAAAATGCTATCTGTATTATTATGAGTGATATATGTGAGTCATTCTTCTTACACAGACCTCCACCCAGCCCCTCGGGAACGATGACGATTACTGCTGGACATGCTCATTACCAGTCTGTTCCAGTCTATGAGATGAAGTTTCCAGATCTTTGTGTGTATTAAGTGTCTTCTGAAGTCTGCTGGACATTATTTAGAGTAGAGTACAATAGAAAGAACAAGATGAGTTCTCAAATTTTATTTTTTTTCTTTTTAGCTAACTTTAAAATAGTGATGAACACGAGCCAAAACCAGATTACTTTAGCCAAACTCTTGAATCTGTTCAGTTTCTGTAAGTCTGGCTTTCCGTTGAAGTTAGGTTTTCATTTATCACATTTCTTCATTTTCATGTATGAGTACACATAGATGTCATATATAAAACTTGTCTTTTCAAATATATTAATTCAATTATTCTAGGAATTAGTCTTTCTGTAAATTCCTTTAATTTGCAAGTTGCTTTAATATGTTATTCTTTTTAATTGAGGGACCTGATAAATGCTTTTTCCTTCTTACATTTTTCCTGTCCACCTAAATCATGTATCGAAAGAAAGTTTTAATAAATGTAACAGTGGAGTGCTGGCCCCACTCCCTTTTGTTCCTGCTGTTACGGTTGATTGACTTGTTCTTTTTGTAATATACGGAGGAAAAAAGCGAAACAATGAAACAGAATACCTTGCATGTGTTCAAGTACAGTAAATGGATGAGTGGACACTTGTTAAGTATTCCTGATACATCATATAATACGCTTCTTAGATATATACAACCAGTATATATCCTGTGTTTCTTGCTGTGTAAGTGACTGCTTTGCATAAAGACAGGAGAAATCTCTTGAACCACTGAATTGTGCAATATTTTTCACATCTTAAAGTGTATAGTTTACAAATTGTACTTTTGAAAATGCAGTACTATTTTACTCTGTCTGCTTTAGTATAAATACATGAGAAGTATATTTAGTATAGCAGAAAAACTGAGGGCATTTTAAGTCATAAATACAGAGATTGCAGTTATATTCTATGAGGTATTTCTCTGTCGTTTATTACAGCTTTTTAGTGATATTTTAGAAGTTGAAAGAAAACTGAGTGAAACCATTTAAAGACCAAGAGTTTATTAAATGTGTTTTCAAGTAAAAGCATTTTTTAGAGTTGCATATGTTTGTTCATTTTTGTTTCATTTCTCAAATCTTTCTAGATATAAGGAAAATGTGCTAACTTTCATAGGTTTATGTATCTGAGTGTACCACTGAAATGAAAATAAAGTAAAACCAGTACAGTAGATCCCTCAGCTTTTGATGATAACTGTCAAGGCTGTTTTTGACTCACTAAATTCTGCAGGCAAAACAAAAGAAACAGCTGTTGTTGTTGCCGTGAAGTGTACAGTTGAAGTCCCTTAGTATATCTGTATCTGAACCAGCACAAAAACGTCTGCATTAAATGCAAGACATTTAAGGTATCCTGCATTATATATAAACAGTGAACAGGCCATGAACAAAGTGATTAACTTCTGTTTGCCCTGCTCTGAGTAGGGGCTTGATGAGATGACCTTCAGAAGTTCCAATCAAAATTAATCTATGATTGCATAATTCCAAGAGCTGGATGGTTGCTCTCTGATGAGCAGGGCAGCTAATTTGCTGACTGTTTGGGACATTTACAAACCCGCTGTAAAGCAGATTGTTAGATATTGAAACTGTACTACAGCACGTATTCCACTAAGCTACTTTTCTCTGATCTCGCGTGCCATCAGATTTTTAAATTTCAGCTACTTAAACCTATGAGATAACATGCTGAGAATTTCAGAAAGCATTCACAAAACAGAAAAGGTAATTGAGACCTTCTTTTCAGTTTAACAGTGAAATCACAGCTGTTAGTGGATGACGAAACAGCCCCTTATCTACAGCATTCCGTTGTGATTTTTACTGCTGCAGCTTATCAGCCTGATCAGACCACAGTCTACACATAAATAGACTTCGTTACCACTCTAGCTTATAGTTTTCACTTTTTGGCTTTCGTTGTTTGTTTTGTTTTTTTTTTAATGTAAGACAGTAGTTTTTTGGCCTATATAAAGAGTGTAATTTTTTAAAGAGTAAATCTAACCTATGGGTAAAATGTAAAACACTTATCCACTCTGTCATTTTTTTAAGAATAACACTGTGCACTTTTGTACGAAAAAAAATAAGGAGTCTAAAGAATAAGAAATAAAGAATGTACTTCTGTTTGCACTCTTGCAGTATGCAGACTGTGCTGTAAATACAGGATTGTTTCAGTGACTGAATTCTGTTGCATGAATGCTGCATGTGAAAAGTAAATTCAGCATTTCATTTTCTATTCTGTTTATGGTATTCTTCATTTATGCTGTTGGTTTCCATGTTTTTGAAGTTCAAACTAGCTTTATATGGGAAATGCAGGTGTTGTGCAGGTGTTGTGCAGGGTTTGAAGAGCTTTTAACACTGTGTTCACATGATATTCAGTTTCTTACTATCTGGAAATCCAGCAAGTCTGTGAGTTAGTAGTTGGTTCACATTGGCCATTTTTGACAGCTGGAATATGAGAGTCACCGTAAAATGTATTTTTGTAATGTTAACTGTTGTAATATGAAGATAATGAATGAAACCAAATGAGTTATGGATACTGTTTTACAGTTTAAAATTGCTTCTTTCACGTCTTTACATTCTTCAGACGAGTTGCAGAACTTTAAAGCTCCATATGCATACTGGCTCTGTTATCTGCAGTACATCCAGTGCTGTCACAATGTCTATACACTTGTATCCAGGTGTTTACAAGTATTCCAGCTTTTGCTTTGTGTTTTCTTTCCCATTATGTCATTATTAGGGTTTTTTTGGCAGCAGATCACTTTTAAAGTAAATACAATCCCTGTTAGTTTCAAAAGATAGAAATAGCCAGTTGTCCAAAATCAGAGTAGGGCTATTTTGTCTTTTGTTCTGATGGTCATATATTCTGTACTGTATGTAATGAACCAGTTCAATAAATGTAAGAACACACTGTGCAATCTATATTTAAGCAATAAAATGAGAATTTAAAATAAAGCTTCTCTGTTGTGTCATGTGATTTTTTTATTTTTTTTTTAGCGCTTTCAATTAAAATGTCAGTGACTTTTTGGTATTTAAGTTAAGCCTTATTTTACACAAACTTAAAGCATTTTGGCATTATTAAACCACTACTTTAGTTACTGTTGAACAATTACTACTGTGAAGTCCACAAAATTTGCGAAATTAATAATACAAAAATCATTTGCTAATGGTAGATGAGCTTCAATAAAATAAGTAAGTCATGCTTTCAGGGCCATCTGCCTGGTTTGAGAAAAAATATTGCGGCATCCATTTCAAGGAATGATGGTATAAGAATTTTTGAAGATCTATATATAGCTTATAGGTACTATTTTTTCAAGCAACGATGCCGTCTAGTACAGCTGAGTTGCTGTTAATTACCCTCTTCTTTGATAGTCTTCACTTACTGGAAAGATTTTAAAAGCGTACATCCTGAGGTAGAAGAGAATTTTTATTTTTTTTTTTTAAATTTTACTTTGGGGAAGTTGGGACCCCACTCTCACTCAAATTACAGTATAATCCTGTAGGATATCTCTCTTTTTTTATTTTTTTCTTGAGCTTCTTCCTCTGTTCCTAATTTTTCCAGTCATTAAAAATTGGAGTAAATTTAGAAAATGTTTAGAGGCGAGGAAAACTATTTGTCTGTCATCTATGGCATATGAATCTAAGAACTGTCTATTTAGATGCACTAACCCTCTTTCTTGCACAGGTTGGTCTGAGCAGGATTTTGATGACTGATATTTTAAGGCGATCCAGAGAGAAAATACTAGCCACATGTGGAAGGTTTAGTTTGACTGGGTGTTTTGTGGTTTTGTTGGTTTTAATCATATTTAAAGAGATTTTGTCACCCTACCACATCAGATCAGGCCAGGGGGGATTAAAATCTCAGCTCCTTGTAATGCTCTGTAGTGTTACAAGTCGTTGTCACAAACCAAAGGTGACTTGTTACCAGCTACTTCCTGGAGGCTTAGGGAGTTTCTCTCTGGAACCTCTCCAAGAAGAGATCTATGATTCCTCACGGCATTGCCTTTATAGAAACATCATAGAATGGTTTGGGTTGGAAGGGACCTTTAAGATCATCTAGTTCCAACCCCTTGCTATAGACAGGGACCCCTCCCTCTAGACCAGGTTGCTCAAAGCCCCATCCAGCCTGGCCTTGAATGCTTCCAGGGAGGAGGCATCCACAACCTCACTGGGCAACCTGTTCCAGTGTCTCACCACTCTTATTGAAAGACTTGACTCATTCATTGCTCCCAACAATACTGTGATGAAGGTGTCCAGTACATATGAGTAATGCTGGTTTTCAACATTTCAAGTAAAGTTTCAAATTCTTCCTAAATTACTTCAAGTCGCTCATGAAATTGATTGTCTAATTCTTTGTTTTGTTAGCAGGTCATAGGCAAAGAGTAAAAGCTTAAAATTGAAATAAGTAGATCAGTATCTAATGAAGTAGGAAATATTTCTATATTGGCAATTAATAATTAGGTGTTTGCTTTGTGGGCGCAAATTGTTTTTGGCCAGGTATGTCCCAAATCTTTTAAAAGTATAGTGTCAAGTTACTGTGAGAATGAGAGAAGGAAGGAAAAAAGACTGTGACAGATGTCTCCCTCATTTTGTTCAGTTTATCTTTTATATTATTTATTTTAGAGTTCATATCTGAGAATGAGTACAGCTAAGGTGGCAGGTTGAATGGGACCCTGGGCAGCCTGATCTAGTGGCTGGCAACTGTGCCCACAGTTGGGGGATTGGAGCTCGATGATCTTTGAGGTCCCTTCCTGCCAAAGCAGGAATGATCCATCTGTGTCTCTGAAATGAGAATATGTGAATGAATATACACTTTTCTGGGCAAATATATGCTAGTGTTGATGCATAATTATGAATGTAGTACTGTCTTCTAATTATTAGCAGAAAGGATTTGTTTTTTTTTCTCTTAAGTGTATATTTTAAATGCGGGCTTCAAAGCAGCAGCACTGCTTTCATTAATCAGAGAAATTAGTTGTGTTTTTATTAAGTAGTGATGCACTTCACTTATTTAAAGGCCGTATTTTCTTACTTCAACTAATTAGCTATCTGATCTTTATCATTTTTATTTCTAACTGCTGTGAAATACAGAGTCATTTCCCATCACTCGAATAGCAGGTTGATAACTGAAAAGTTCCAGCTCTGGAATGAGTAAATGTATCAGCTTAATGCAAATTCCATCCCCAGCACTGGGCAATGGATAAGCACTGCTTTCATCCTTTGTACATTTTGCACAGGAATAGTACTGAGGGGGGAATATCACAAACCACAGATTTAATGTGCTAATTACTTTTAAGTGTGTTAATGTCCAAGAACATTCCATTATGTTTTAACCTGCTGTTGTCGTTGTGTCAGCTTGCATGGCCCAGTGAAGTACTTCCTGAAATGGAGGGACATAGGTGACACTTTTATATCCAGCATTAGATTGTAGTCATGGATCTCCAATGAATACTTTAATGACAAAATTAGACTCTTTAAAGCAGACTTTTAGGAAAAGCCGAATCAGTAGGGCAGTTTATAGCAATTCTATTTGTTCAGAGAAATGTTAGTGGGTATCTTTTGTTCCTAGGGAAAGTTGTAAAGGGAGGAAATTTTTAAAGCCTTCAATCTCCTTAAAAATGTTTCATAGAATTTTCATTTTGCTCTTACATAAATTTTCTGTTAATAAAATAAAGTCTGCTCATGTTAAGAGGACAGAAGCATTAAGTGTAAGAATTTTTAGAAGCCTCCCTAATTCCAGGACAAAGAGAGGCGGGTATGATTTGGTCCTCAAATAGATAATTGATTTGTTTCTGGGTGTATGGGACCACACAATCAAACATGATTTCACAGAATGGTTTGGGTTGGAAGGGACTTTAAAGCCCACCCAGCCCCAACCCTCTGTCATGGGAAGGGCTGCCACCCACCAGCTCAGGCTGCCCAGGGCCCCATCCAACTTGGCCCTGAAGGCCTCCAGAGATGGGGCATCCACAACCTCTCTGGGCAGCCTGTGCCAGCGCCTCACTGCCCTCTCAGTGAAAAATTTCCCTCACATCTAATCTAAATCTCCCTTCACTTGAATTTCTTTACAACCACATGCAAATTATGTCACCTTTGACACTGGAGTTAATATTTTTTTGTTCAGTTTCATCCTAACTGTAGGCTTCCAGACTTAGAATTGTGCAACACTCAGCGCTGTCGTGTGTTATGCAGCTGAAATCCAGTGTGAAGGCTTGATGAAGATAATACCTTTATGTAAGTTTTTCATGTTCAAGTAACAGTGACTTTGAACCTGGTTGTTTTTATTCAGTGGTTTCCTAGCTTTGTTGTTATAGTCAAATTTTAACTATTTTAGTCCTTAAGGCAATATGTTATGATCAAAGCAGTGTCTAAATTAACACCTTATCAAGTAAAAAATTACATGCATCCCTTTATACTGCTGTTGTCTGATAACAGTTGAATATTTTGAGTGGTGAATTTGGTCAACAAAGTCCTTATGGGAAAACTTGAATTTAGTTGAAAGCAGGAAAAAGGGGAAGAAAAAAATCCCAACATTATTCTAGCGTTGTATTAGATACTATACGTTAATTTTAGTTGATCCCAGAAAGGTTGCTCAGGGAGGTGCTGGATGCCGCATCCCTGGAGACTTTCAAGGTCAGTCTGGACACGGCTCTGAGCACCTGCTCTAGCTGCAGGTGAGTTGGACCAGATGACCTCTAAGGGTCCCTTCCGGCTCAAACAATTCCATGATTCTGTAATCCTTAAATCTCTGAGAACTGGAAATAACAGCATAATACAGAGCTTTGGGACACAGAATACTCCTTTTTCTGTCCCAGTCTGTCTGACCAGTGGAAACTATGGTTTGAGAATCAGGGAAGAAGGAACACATTTCCATGTAACTACCTTAGCTTTTCTTCTGGGTGTTTCCCGCTTTGCTCTGTAAAGGAAGAATGTGCAAAAGGAGTTGGAGTAATTGCAGATTGGTTTAATTAGAAAGCTGAAATAGGCAGTCACCATCAGCAAGATCTGGTCTGAACCAACTACATGGCTAACAAAAATCAACCTTTGATCAGAAGAAAAATCAGAATTTTGATCAGAAATGAAATGAAGTTGTGCAGAATGCTGTCAAGTAATTATTGCAGGTAATAGCTGGCCTACATAGGTGGTCTGTAGTGACGACTTCCCTATGGAACGAAATTATGCATCTTAACATTCAATATCTAGTCTATCGCAGGGAAGAATGAGGCAGTTGCAGAGTGACAAGAAGGAGTAAAGTACACGAGGCTGGCTGTGAAACTCCCTGTGCCGTTCCTCACGCAGCTGGCCGTGGCTGACTATCTGCCTCCGTGTTGCCCACTCCTGGGGTTTCCAGGAGGACGGCGTGTCTCTCTCCTTGCTCTTCTCCGCAGAGAACCTTCCTCCTCGCTGCTCTCCTCGGAGCTGGAGGTCCCGGCCCCCGGTTCTGTGCCAACTGAAGGCCTTTCGTAAGGGCCACCTCGACACGAGGCTTTCTCCTCGTGGCACACTTGACCATGTGGAAACTTAAGGCTTTCGTTGAAGAAAGCAGAAGCCATGCACTCGGCTGCTGTCTGGTCACAAGCACATAGAAGTTTCTCACACATGCTCCAACCAATACCTTAAAGAGAAGTTTTAAAATTAATATTTAAAAGCAGTTACAGCTAGACAATGCATAATTTGTCATCGGTAGATGAGCTCAACTAAAATTATCAACATTTCCTTGAGTTTTAGCCTTCAAATTCACCGTTAATCACCTAAAAATGCCTGATGCCAAGGTGTTGAGTGCCTGGAGCTGTGACTGGCATTAACGGGATTTGTGCTATCCTTTGTCTCCTGTCAAAAATGTCTGAATGCAATTCCTATCTGGACCTGATCACATCAAGCATGGTAGTGTAATAACCTTGATATCAGCTAGGGAAAAAACACAGTTTTGGAGTAACTGTTGCTGACATTTTGCACACCCAGTTTTTCTGTCTCCGCTCTGTAGCATGCCATAGGCATGGTGGTATTCAGTCTGTAATAATTAGATACACTGTCATCAGTAGATGAGTAACATCCTCTAACTCAAACCTACATTTTGGCATATGATCAAAGCATACAACTTCAGATCGTGAACTTCTTTCTGCAGGACATCCAAGTTTCTTAACTTGTTCCACACAGCAGTGATGAGAGAAGCAGCACCTAAAATAAACAGCGGGTGTAACTGAAAAGTGTTTCATTTTCCTGCATCACACAATATTCACAATTATTTTATCCATTTTTTTTTCAGTATCTATTAGAACTGAAAATATAGTTTTTATCTCGTGGAAAAATCTTTTCCATAATGAAAAAATAGCAACAATGCCGGTATTTACTTTCATAGTCCCCTTCCTAATTCCGGTGGTATCATCTGCTTGAAGGTGCAGTTTTGTTCATTTGTTTAAGATTTAAAATTGCAATTGTATCTATGAACAAACCCTCCTTTAGCAGTGTTTTGAAGTGTTCAAATATTGTTGGCTGAGAATCTGAAATCCTCATGTCATTAGCACTGACTAGCCTTGATGTTGTCTATTTTTGTCATGCACAGGTAGTCTTGTGTGCAAGTGCAGGAAAATTCTGTGTGCTGTGCACTCAAAGCCATGCTCAGACTGGATGTGGCTCCAGCTGTTGTGACTTCCACTCAGGGAGAGATTTTGTTTGAAAATGAAAACACTTTTAGGGAAGATTTCCTTGGTTGGGGTGAATTCTCTGCCTCACTCTGTTTGGGTAGGCACGCCCCACCACCTCTCTGCCAGTCGTGCCTTGATAGCCCGCAGTTGCAGGTCTCTGGGCTCCAGGTTGGGAGCACTGTGCTCCATTTGGACTCCGTCTGAAGGACACTGTGGCACAAAAGTTAGTACTCTTCTTTTCATCAATCACCTTCTGAATCACCTCTTAGCCAAGATTCACTGCAACCCTTATCTCTTTTGATATGCAGTTTTTCCTACTCTACTGGCATCTTTCTTATTTTAAAAGTCCTCTCCTAAACATTGATGCCACGACAGAGCATGCTTAGTGACATTAGAGTATTTCACATTTTATATATTTAATTGGATTATATTAAGCGTGGTCTGACTACTAATATCAATAGAATCATGAAATTGTTTGGGTTGGAGAAGACCCTTAAAATCATCACGTCCAACCAAGAAGCAAACACTGAACTTGGCTGGTCCACAGGCACCCCTTGAAACCCGCAACTAATGGCAGATTACAGAAGAGCCCACACCTGTCCAGAGCATCAGTAGGATGACCTCTTCCTTCCTGGCCACAGTAGCAACCATAAAACTCAAACTCCTCTGGACATCTCTCAGTTAAACAGAACAACATTTCTCCCAGCTGGGGCAGCTCCCTCTTCTCTCTTTCATTTCCTCTCTCTTGCAGAAAGGTTAATCGTTCACATACTATAAAATAAAATAAAATAAAAACAACCTGTTTGACATACTCTGTTCTCAACAGTTGAAGATTCGTTATTTCTAAATCATTGCTCCAGTCAGTGACCTATGACTTTTATAATAGCACTAAGGAAGACAGCAAGAGAAGTGGGAGAAGATACTGAATGGAGAGAGAAATCCCTATGAAGATCTAAAATGCAAGTCAAATAGGATTGCAGACAGTACTTTGCAGCCCCTTGTAATCTTTCAGATTTAAATATTTTTTTAAAGAATATGCAAACCTAGCTGAAATAAGAAATAAGAAGTCAGTATCTTCTCTCTTGGCTAATTCAGCTGATTTCCTCAAAGGAAAGATTCTGGATTCTGGAGCCCTGTCTGTCACTCCCTCAGACTGGAAAGTTTCTGCAGATGACACTATCTCCTGTTGTGATAAACACCAGTCCATATGTGCACATCTGACTGGTTTAGAATAACTACTGTATTTGTATGTAATACAATCAAAACTCTTAATATAGTGGTAGCTGAAGTTTTCATAAAATCATAAAATTATAGAATGTTTGAGTTGGAAGAGACCTTTAGAGGTCCTCTAGTCCAACTTCTCTGCAATGGACAGGGACACCTGCAGCTAGATCAGGTTGCTCAGAGCCCCATCCAACCTGACCTTGAGTGTCTCCAGGGATGGGGCATCCACTGCGTCTCTGGGCAACCTGTAATAGTGCTTCTCTAATTACGTACCATTGGAAAATTAAAATAATTTACCTTTTCCTGCAGGCCCATTGGGTCCCCTAACAGACAGTGACAGTTCCAGAGCTGCTCCGGGGGAAGGTGTGCCCACGCCACCTCTTGCAGGAATTGCCTCTGGAGATTACATATGCACACATCAGACTTGTGAAGATTAGACTTGCAAACGTAGGATAAACTCTTCTATTAATAACGTGTCCCAAAGTGCATACTCTGAACCAAAACCAATCTTCTTGTAGACTTCTAACATCTGTTTAACTAATGATTTGAAGACTGTTCATTAGCAGTAAATTAAACTTTCCTGGGCAATATTTGAAAATGAACTGCTGCTACTGGTATTGAACACTCTGTGTCCTGCACAGTCTAACCAGATTTAGGGAGGAGGTGGTGCTGTTCTGCATGTTGGTGAGAAATGCTGAATCCCAACAGCCGTGAACAGCAAGAGGGAGCGCTACAAATTACAGCAGAGTTAGTGCAGGCTGTACTTGCCTTTCTCTTTTGTCCTTGCAGATGTGCCTGCTGGAATAAGCTCTGTGGGGATAATTCTGGCTTCTGCCGAGTTAATATCTGCCTGGAAGGAGCCTGGAGAGGTGGTTATCTCTCCCGCTGGGACCCCAGCTTCTGTAAATCTGTCTTCCTCTGAATCAGCAGAAAGAGGAAAGCAGAAGACATGGAGCAATAAACATCAAGATTTTCATTTCAGATAGTAGGTCAGAGTAATATCCGGGGGCAGAACTGCTGTGAATTGATGGTCGTAGAAAAAAGCCATTCAAGATGAAGGTTAGGAAAGCAAAGAGCATCCTCACTGTTCACTTATTCACATCTCTTGTCTTTCAGAAAAAAAATGGTGCTAGTTAAACATGAGCAATGTAACTGGTAGGTGTTTTGCTCATTTCCTCGTTCGTTTGTTTTTAAATGTATATGTTGCATACCAAGGTACAAAGCTGTGCCAGGTTCTAAAAATAAGGCTGATTAGTTGGCCACACTGAGAGAGGAAGGATAGGAGAGATAACATGAGATGCCATTGTCTGAGTAAATTGCTGAAAAACACAAAGTGTCAGTTCACAAAAGGGTACCACAACTAACTGCAACACTAGGGATATTGCTTGAATGTTGCAGAGCTGAGCAGCTGCAGGATTTACTTCTTTAAGGCCACAAGGAAGTATCAAGGGGAAAATAAGTTGAGGTTGAATGGAAGCATCATTTTAAAGAAGTTCTTTATCCTAGAAATTAAATTTGTCTTTATTTTTTTTTGGTTATCTGAAGCTTTATCATTGGCTGGGAATGTTTGATGAATTTGGATATTACTTATCTTTTTTTCTTTTTCTTTTTACCTTTTTATATAAGCTAACTTGTAATTGAAAATAGTATTTTCAAATGGCTTCATTTTTTTCTAAATATCAATGCAAAGCATATTGCATTTCAGAAATAAAATGCTTCATTTTCAAAGGGACTGTGTGCACAGTTTTCACATTTTGAAAGCCTTTCCTTTCAAATTGCTGGACTGAACTAATTAATTGGATTCCACTCAAATTCATTATCTTAATCCCTCTGAAATTCTTTTTTTGGCATACATTGGAAATAACCTGTCTTAGCACAGGAGAATGGATAAAAAGAACAAAAGCACCACTAAGAACAGAAGGAAGACCATGAAAGGGTGCAGGAAGGGATGAATAGCAGCATGCTAGTCTCACAGCTCAGCAAGGTGCACGTTTTATGTCACTTCATTTGGCAGTGATGTATTGAAATGAAAGTGATTCCTGCTAGGTGCAGATAGTATAACTGGAGTTTGGAATATGCTGCAGTTTGCTAAGAACAGATATCACAGATAATCTTCTAGCAGCCGCGCAGACCTCCAACACAACACACACATTTTCTGATACATTCAAGTTAATGGAGGAGAATATTTCTGAGCAGAGCTTATAATAGCAATGCCTTATTTCTGGATTGAGGTGGGAGACGTGGATGTTTCGCAGACAGTGTGATCTGAGTCAAAAAAAATTACTCCTTTCTTCTCTCCATATTCAGAGTCACTTGACGTTTTTGGTGCATTTAATTCTTCTTGAATGATCATTTTCACATGAAGGAGTCACTGGTAACTTCAAGCCTGCTATGGTACTCCACCTGCTTTTAGCTGTAGTTACAGGTGTGAATGTTCTCATAGAAATGATAACGGCTAAAATGTGAAATAACTTTTAGTCTGGAAAAGAGTTCCATGAAATTCTATACATTAAAGGAGGAGGTAAAATAAAAATGAACCCTTCTGGCAGCAAACGGTATGAATGTAATTTAAAGGATCAACCATTACATCAGAAAACCTGATGTGAAGAGGTTTTCTCACATACTTGCATGAGGTGTGCAAAATGAGTGGCTGGAGGCAATGGATAGCAGATAATTCTCAAAGAATATCTGTAATCTGACTCCTATCTAGCTCCAATTCTTCAGGAGCCCTGCCCTCACCGTGCACAGATTCCTAACCGCGATGCTTTTAGATAAAGAATTGCTGTGGCAAAGGCAAGGAAGAGCCCAGAACCACTGACCTTTTACAAGGGAATGGGAGAAGACTGAGATGTACCTCAGTGGTCCCTTCTGACAGCTGGACAGAAAGCAGAGCACTGTGGTAGTAAAGTACCTTCTGCATTTCTGCAGTGCATGTCTGGAGTGGCTTTTATGGAGAGCATTATAAAGCTTAACCAAACATCACTATTAGCCTTGTTTTATAAAGTGGGTAATTAGGAGAAACAAAGTGGTTTGCTCAGGGATGTGCAGGTCAGCAGAACTACAGGTATTACCCAGCAACAAAGCTTAATAAACTAAAACCTGCTATCACGTGGAGTCAGGAGGGCCTGATTCACCAGCAAAAGTACAGCCAGGCTCTTACCTCCAGCACTGGGAGTCCCCAGGGCCATCTCACTGGGCTCAGAAGAAATCACTGTTAAAGACAGAAAATGTAAACTCAGACAAGTTGCCAGCACAGACTCTTATGAAAAGTCATAGGCTCATAGAATACCTCAGCTTGGAAGGGACCCATATGGATCACTGAGACCAACTCCAAGTCCTCTCAGTCACTTGACTCCAAGCCAGCAGAACAGCTTCTTCAGCACAGGAGGAAAGACTCATGTATGACACTCCATGTATGGAGATTTGCCTGATTTTCTATGCACAACATTAATAGTTATAGACAAAATGATGTTCATAAAATAACCTCATTACTACATTCAGATGAGGTGCTATAAAGAAGCAACATAAATAGAACTGAAGCAGAAAATTCCATATTAAATCCATTTGACAGACTACAATGAAGAGAATTAGGTGTAAAATCTTACTGTTGTGCACAGAACAGATGCCAAATTCCTTGCGAACACATTGTGTTTGACTGTGTTGAAAGTAAAAAATGAATGGGCAGCTACCAACAGAATCCTTCCCTAATCTCTAATTTATTACTTTACTTCATACACTGATTTTCATTTATCAGAAGCATTTTGATTAACAGAGCAATCACATGATCCCAAAATTCATCTCTGCATGTTTTTGTGTGTTGTTAGGATGTTAGAAGGAAGAATGTTTTTGCCTTCGAATGAATTTCTGAGTAGTGCCTCACTTTGGCTTAATATGGTTCCCATAGCATCCAGTGGTGAAGCTCTTTGGGTCTATGATGGGAGACAACTAGTTCAACTTAAGAAGTTCTCCAAATATTTCATGGAATCATCGTCATAGAATCATTAAGGTTGGAAAAGTACTCTAAGATCAACTAGTTCAACCATCAACCCACCCATCAGCCCAACCACCATGCCCACTAAACCACGTCACTCAGTGCCACAACTACAAGTTTCTTGAGCACCTCCAGGGACAATGACTCCACCACCTTCTCAGTCTGTCTAGACATGTTATCTGTGTTACAGTTTCAGCTTTCTAAAATTTCATATACTGGCTTTTATCCATAGGCAATATTTTGAGCCTTACAACAATATTGTGTGCCTGTTCAGAGAACATGAGTGATTGTTTTGGAGGATGTAAAAGACTAATACAGATATGAAAATACTGCACATAACTACAGCTTCATCTCAAATAATTAAATGTCTCTTTGAAAACAACAAGTGTTCAACCATCTGAGGGTGTGGTGGTAGGGACTGACACAGCATGTCTCTGCTGGACTCCCCTGCCACAACTTCTCTTTCCCAAAATGCCTTTTTTGGTGATAACAGGTTTTGTTGCAGAGTTCTCAGTCTCAGCCCTTGGGAAATTTTGTGTAAACAGTGGTTAAGCACATGGAGCACACAAGCTGAAGTACTGCACATTCTCATTTGCTCTTAAATTGGATCACCAAAACATATCTACTTTTATGGCAGGCCTCATAGAAGGGCTGTAAGAAAAAAGCTTGTTCTTGTATTTTGTTCTTCTAGCTTTTGGGAGCAGAAAACAGCACTTCTTGCACTGTAAGTTACAAACCTTCTTCCACAGATGCTGTCACAGCCTCTGTTTTCTCAGTCTCATGATGAAAGAACTCTGCAAAAAGAAAAGCATTTTTGCTCCAGAGAGTCATGGCTTAGGATGCTGATAGATATGAGATTGATGCAACACGGTCAGAGCAGCAGAACAAAACTTATCTCCAGATATTATCACTGTTGTACTTTTCATGGGGTTTTTATATAAATACAATTAAATACAGTAAATATTAACCTATTTATAGGTAGTTAACTTAAGTATTAGAATACTTCCTTACTGTTTATTTACCACAGAGACCAAATCCTACTCAGCAACATACAGTGTAATTAACAAAAAGCCTTCAGTCTCTATCATTGTTTCAATCTAAACTAGAAAACTGATCAACAATAAGCACTCTTTAAGTATCCCTTAAAGATAAGAATTAATGTTTAGAGGCAAAACTCGAATGTTTCAATCTAGGCACTTTGCTAGGAATCTTGCTGAAGCAGAGCCCGAAATGTCCATGCATATAACAAAGGACTCATCTGAAAATATTTCTTAAATGCTTTCAGCGCATTTCTTCTTGCATTATTTCTAAATGAGATTCAGGTTCTCTTTTGAATTCCTTCTTTGAAAAATGAGTCATTTGGTTGAAATTATCCTGAGCTTCTCAGTAACATCTGGTCACAGTGCTTTGGTTTATTAGTTCTTTCCTTTTTTATTTTGATGCCTTTCTAAAAATTCTTTGCTTCTCAAAAAGGAATTCGTATCTTACAAAATACTCATGTTATTTTTCTCAGTGCATATATTCTTCTTGATTCAATATACTTCAGTCAAAAAATCACAGAGGTAAGGACATACCCCCTGTGTGGAGTGTTGTCAGCTCTCTCTTGCTGGTTGTTTCTGAAAAGGAGAAAGCTCTCTTATACACTAAAGTCGGTAGACTAAAGTCAACATCTAAACTCTATAGTACAACAAACCAGGAGTTCACTGCATTTATTCCTACTAAGACAAAGGTTTAGGAAAATATTCAACTTTTCTCTGTAATAAAGAATCTGCCAAATTACTTTTCCCAGAAATTTATCTGATAGCCTTATTATGTTTGCTGATTTTTTTCCAAAGCCTGAACTGGACAGAACAGCTACACAGAAAGATAATTACATGAGCAAACACCAAAGAAAAATGATTCATTCAAAGGATTTAAATTTTCCTGTAATAAATATTATCAAGAGCCAAAAATTAGTGGAGGTATTCAGTGAAATAAGACGGAGCCTCTCTTTATCAGCAGGGGTAAAAGCAGCATGATTTTCCTGTTAGCACATAACAATTTCCCTTTTATTTGTAATGTGTTGGAGCTGCCATACTCTATATTAGAGCCACCTGATCCCAGTGAAAGATTATTGGCTTACACAAAGCATTTTGCTGGCACTGACACAAATTTTGCTGCAGCCTTTTCTTCTCCCTTGACCTCTTTATGAAGGGATATATACATGCAGAGCCCTAGGTTCCTGTATCTGTTCTTAGCTCTGATGTGTGCCGATGTAAGTGAAGGGATCAGGAAAACTAGTAGTGCTTTTTCACGTCTGACCCAGCTTTGGAGTTTGAGTGATAGAATCAGAGAGAATTGTAGGGGCTGGAAGGGACCTCTGAAAAGTCCAACCCACTGCTACAGCAGGTTCCCTAGGGTAGGCTGCACAGGAAAGTGTCCAGGCGCGTTCTGAATATCTCCAGAGAAGGAGATTCCACCACCTCTCTGGGCAGCTTCTGCCTGTGCTCTGTCACACTCACAGGAAATAAGTTCATATGGAACTTCCTGTGTTCCAGTTTGTGCCCATTGCCCCTTGTCCTGTCACTGGGCACCATTGAAAACATCCTGGCCCCACACACTTGACACCTGTCTTTTAGATATATTTAAGTGTTGATAAGATCCCCTCTCAGCCTTCTCTTCTCCAGGATGAACAGTCCCAGGTCTCTCAGCCTTCCTCATATGACAAGTGCTCCAGGACCCTTAACATCTTTGTGGCCCTCCTCTGGACTCTCTCTAGTAGTTCCCTGTCTGTTTTAAACTGAGGAGCCCAGAACTGGATGCAGTACTCCAGATGTGGCCTCACCAGGGCAGAGCAGAGGGGGAGGACCTCGACCTGCTGTCCGTGCTCTTTTTAATACACCCCAAGACACCATTGGCTTTCTTGGCCACAGGAGCACACTGCTAGCTCATGGCCAACCTGTCATCCACCGGGACACCAGATACTTCTCCATGGAACTCCTCTCCAGCAGGTCATCCCCTAACTTCTACTGGTGCATGTGGTTTTCCTCCCCAGGTGCAAGACTCCACAGTTGCCTGTGTTGAACATTGTTGAAGGTCCTCCCCCTGCCATGCTCTGATTGCAGTCCCTATGGATTAACTTTCTAATCCAGCCCTGTTCCCACAGGAGAGGTAATCATTCTTATCAGGTGTAATTTCAGCTACAGAGCGCAGATCAATGTATGACAATGGAGATAAATATACCCTTATAGGGTATATATCCCCTTTATAGGGGAGTTTTCTTTCCAAGTTGGAAACCAAGCAGCAGAGCAGAATGGGTCTATTTTTTCCATTCCAGTTATTTTTTTTTTCATGATTTAAGGGAGACCTGAGCTAGCAATACTGTCAGTTTAGCATTCCCACTGGTGACCTCAGTAGGCCGCTAATTACCCTAAGCAGCACTCAGTCATTCAGCTCAGCAGGTGCCTCCTGAAAACGAAAAATAACAAATAAATACCCATGTCTAACTGAACTTTCCCTGTTGCAGTTGCATCTCTTGCCTCTTGTCCTGTCCCCACACCCCCCCAAGAAGAGTCTGGCTCCTCCATCTCTGCACAACCCCACAAAGAAGAGGAGAACAATGAGACACCCTGATCCCTCTCCTATTTCAGCAGGTGCTCCAGCTCCTCTCCAGGTTGGTGACCTCTCCTGGCCTTGCTCCAGGACAGCAATTACCCTGCCTTCTTCTCTCTTGGTTTTCATTTGAGTAGGAGTAAGTGGAGAATAGGACAGACTGCCAGATTTAGTGCAGGAAACCACCCAGCTGCTGCTCCATTCACCTTGGGTGAGACGTGATGCCAACAGAAAACCCAGTAGGAGGGGCAGTCGGTCAGATCCGGGTTGTTACCTGTAACCAGAGACGGACAGGAGGAGACATCCAGGCCATTCAGGGAAGAGTTGATATGAGCGTTCCCAAAGCATTCAATGGCATCTTTGTCGCAGGTGCAGAGGAACCGTTCACAGGGATCCCCATTTTCTGCAAATTAAACAAAAATCCAAACAAGGTGCTATTGAAATATCTTTTTCCCCTGGCTTGCTTTTCCTCCCTGTAAGGTTTATGTCTATATTCATTACTGCATGCCTATTTATACTGTGATTCTTCAGGTTAAATACATTCAAGCTTTGTAGTTCCTCAGAGTTTGTAATCTGATGGAGCTGGCAATGGGCTGCTGGAGCCTGGTTCCTTCTACAGAATGGTATCTCAGAGCAGGGCATTGCTGCATCTGATTTTTCCATGGAAAACTTAAGCCATCTGATATTGAGTGTAGCATTTCGCAGACTTCATTAAAATATTCCACCTAACCCCAGGAAGTCACAGTCCACAAGCCTTTCACACAGGATGTGTTTTGCGCTTTATAAAGGCAATGAGTTTCTCTACAAAAATAGAGTTTTCCCACTTCAAATCCTTCTACCTTTCAGAGCTTCCAAAAACATTGATCTTTCAGAGCTCTTACACATTTTTTCCGTTTTCGACATTCAGTATCTATTCATTTTGTTTTCCTTTCTTATTTCGGTTTGCACAAAACATTTCCTGATTAAGAACGGAAAGAGCTAAAAAAAACATTATTCATGTTCAAATGTGCTTGAATCTTTACAGGCTGGCCCAGAAAGCAAAGATGGTTTTCATTTGAAACAAGAAGTGGAAATTGGGTCAGTTCTGTACTTAAACAAGTTATGAAGTTCTTGGTTTGGGGATGCTGTTCTTCCTTGTTGGCAACCCCAAGTTATGTTCTAGAACACAGTATTTCCTGGGAGCCAGTACTGGGTGAAAAGTGGTATTAAAATTGACTGGGGGCACTCCACACTTGCCAAGCTCCTATTACAGCAGCAAGGCCTGCCTGCTAGTGATACAGTTCTATCTGAATGTATGGGACCCTGTGAACTCAGAATTGGATCCCTCAAATTACATAAAAATTGGGCCTTGAAGCTTCAGAAAGGGAACTGCTTCTCAAGTAATTCTCCAGCATCATCTCCATTCCCAATACACGGAGATATCTCAAGCAATACTCAGTGGTCCTGCAAAGTTAGGGAAGTCTGGAAACCTCATCAGGAGGCTGCCTGTTAGAAGAGCCCTGACAAGTTTCTAGCTACAGGACTTCCATTCTCCTGCCAAGCTGGACTTCCATACCTCCATGTATTCTTATTCCCCTTCATCCTTGAGTGGAATACCTAATTCCTCAGTAATCCATATATGGAGATGGTTTCTCCTGAGTTTATGTATGACTATTGGTAGGTAGGCCACAGTGAACTCCAGAATTATGTTCTTGTGACAAGTTAATCTTACCACAGATCAGGTTTTCTGCAGAGCAGGTGACATCTGTAGAAATTTTTGATGGGTCCCACGTGCACTCCATCTCCATTGCCTCCTCGTAGCATTTGCGGTGCTGAAAACAGCATCTTTAAAGCATGAAATAGCACAAAGTTCAGACAATTTGTTTTCCTTTCCATTCAAGATCAGACTGCAATGATAATTCCTATACAAGAATGCAAAAAATGCCAAAGGAGAAAAAGGGTCCTTGTGTAGTCCACAGACAAAAGAAAGGCTGAATGTGGCTTTTCTCTGAATCAGTCTGGTGGGATAATTATACTTGGATGCAAAGCTCAGTGGTGGGAGCAGGTTCTTCAAGTCATGGGAGACTATGCTTGCATACCTCTGCTGCAGAACCTGAGGGACAAGGACTCTACAGGCAATTCCAATAAGAAATGCATGCCAGTGCCCAAACATCAGCCACAGATCACTGCTAAATAAAGCCCAGGTCTTGGATCCAGCCCTGGTATAAACTGTCTCAATGCAAATGTGTAGAACTGTGCTGCACCCAGCACTCTTGGAGGGTAAATGTTTATTCAGAACCTAGTGAAACGTTGTGTGGTGTTATCATAGAATCAAATAATCATAGAAACATTTGCTTAGGAAGGGACTTTTAAGGCCATCTGGTCCAACTCCCCTGCAGTGAACAAAGTCACCTGCAGTTACAGCAGGTTGCTCAGAGCCCCATCCAACCTGACCTTGAGTGTCTCCAGGGATGGGGCATCCATCACCTCTCTGGGCAACTAGTTCCAGTGCCTCACTACACTTTTTCCTTATATCCAGTCTAAATCTCCCTTCTTTTAATTTGAAACCACTTGCCCTTGTCCTATCACCTCAGACCCTGCTGAAGAGTCTGTCCCCTTCCTTCTTACAACCCCCCTTTAGATACTTGTTCTTGCTCCTCATTGCAACAATCAGAATTAAAATAAACCTTCTAGCCATGGGAAGGGGACACAACATGTTTCTCAAACCAGAGTAAAGCAGTTTTCTCATACTGCAACACTACTCAGGCAGTTAGAAACCTTGCCTTGTCCTGTTGTCATGCAATCCCCAAACATCTGCATGGCCATTTCAGATTTCAACAGCAATGAAAATTCAAATGAAATAGAATATTCATCAGTCCTCTCTTCTCTTGAGCAAGTGGTCTGTTTCTGTATTATAGCAACATCTGTGTGCACTGGCAGATGTAAATGAAACACCGGTAGGAAATTCCATCACCATTTACCCCATGTAAAATTGTTAAGTAAATTAAGCAAGAGTTTGCTATTAGATTTAGATCGACTCACAACATGGGTCTGTTATTACATTGATAGTGGTCTTGTCCTGTCAAATACGAAGATAATCTTTGCAGCCAAAAAAACATGTGCTGCCAGCAAGGGTTAACTTGTGACTCATGATGTGAGGAGCTGACTGGAGGATTTTTTGTTAAGGATGTAATGAATATATTTTATTCATCAGCCACAGTCCTGCATATGCACTGCAGGCTCACTCCTAGGCTGTGCAGCCATTGTCTCACTTCCTATATTTAGCAAGCATTTAATATTTAATCACATAATACATTAATAGTTAATTGCTAAAATATTTAATTTTCTGAGCAATTAAGGAAGCAGTCCAAGACCTAACCACGATCGAACTTCTGACTCAATGAAAGACATCAGAGATGAGGTTTGCCCAGGCTGCCAGCAGCAGATAAGAGCTCATAAATAGCATCATCCCCGCAGGCTGTGGGCAGGTCAGCAGTGTTTAACTGCGGGAAGATGCTACATGAAGTGGACAGCTAATGGCTGGGCATCCTTCTTTTTAGACAGCGGTGAAGGTGGCTTTCATTCTGCATTTCTCTTTGTGTGTTTGATTTCCCAGGAAACATTGAAAAAAAATCCAAGGAAGAAAATAAATTCTTATTCTGATGATATCTCAAAGTCCAATTTCTTGGACTTAAGGTCTCCACTGCCTGTTTGTGGTCTTGCTCCCCGCTGTAACTTGGTTGAGGTGACTGCAGAAGGGTACCAAACAAAGGTGGGAGCAAAGAGCATTCAGGAAACAGGCCTTGATGGTTTCTCAGTGCCACAAGTGCTTCTTTCAGAGGTGAGGCTGAAGTCTGTAGCTCTATCAGATAACTATTTTAAATGTCTGACTGATGAAAGTTCACAAGACCCACCCCAATAATGTCTGAGGCTTAGTTCACTGCAAGCACCTGGGAACTCCTCCAATTGGATAACTATTCTAATCAAAATGATGTGACGTTCCTTATTTCATTAGAGAATCTTGGTCACATCAACACTTAAGGCAACTTAATCAGAAAATAATATCCCCTTTGCAATCAGGGAATTGTAAGTCATGGGCTGTCCACTCAACTTATTTCTCTTTCCCCATGGACCACGAAGGCAGAACAGACTCTTAATTTAGATATGCCAATTAGCTACTTTGGGAAATCAAGAAAGGTTGGATTTGTGGGCAAAAACTAATGTCTTAAATAAATGCCTATAATGAGATGTTCAGCCCTTTTTACTGAATGGCAGACACACTGTCAAATCCAAGATTTGCAAAACTAGTTTCTAAGCATGAAAATTAGTGAAAAAAAAATGCAACACAATGGGAACCATCTCTCAGAAAGATACATAGTATCCTCCTTTTCGGACAGTCTCTTGAAAGAAGAGCATATCTGTGTCAGTGGCAGAGCAATCATCAGTCAGCATTTACTGCAAACCCTGGTGGGATTGCCATTCTCCTAGGGAAACCTCACCAGGGGACTGCTAACCCCTTTATGCTCTTTCTGTATTTGTGCTGCCCTGCATTAAAATGAAGATGAGTGAAGCAAAAGCCCAGATGCTCAGCTCTTCGGGTATCAGTGCACTGAACTGCCTAGAGCTCTCCTTTCAGAATGTCATCATGTTTATTCAGAAAACCTTTCATGAGAAGTCCCATGGCTTTTTTCCAGCAGGAGAGTTAGATCTCTATTTTCCCAGGCGTCCTATACTGGAAAGTGGATGGATTAACTTCTGTCTAGCGATAGGCATTAGCCCTTTCTGAGCCATTTCTGTCTTCACTCAAGGAATTCTTTCATTGCATTGTTGGAAAGACCTTTTTTTTGACATGGATGTGTCTTGATTCTCTTTGAATTTCTTTTCCCACCTCCTACTGGCAAATGTGAGTAATGTGAATAGCCATTTGTTTGTGCTGTCCTGCTTCTACATTTTTTCTCACTAGCCCAGTCAGAATCTGGAGCAGTATCTCTCCGAAGCACAGGTTGGATTTTGGATAGTTCTGTTCCCAGTGCATGGTACTGGGAAGAGTCACTGAGCTATACTGCTCTTCTCTGTACCCAGATGTATCATCTCCAGCACATATACAGATATTCAGGACAAGAGTTACCTAACTCTGTAGCCACCACTGGAAGTCATACTTAGCTGTAACCTGATTCTTTTGATGCCTAAATCCCCCCAGATGCCAACATTTCCATTAGCATCCACTATGTGCCTAAATTGCTGGTGTATTACTCAGATTCCCAGTACTAGCATTTTGGTAAGGCTGTAAGTCCATAGAGAAGCTCGGACTGACATTCTCCCATCTACTTTATTAACAGGTCCTCAAACTTTTAGCACTGGAGTACAACTTCAGGCTGAGACAGTTCCCCAGAACCAAAAAAAAAAAAAAAAAAGAATGAGGTTTTGCTCATGAATTCTGTTCAGAATTTAGAGACCTCTGGTAAGCGATGCCAAGGAGTTTGATATGGAGTTTACTTACTCTATTGCATTAGTGGTCATTCTTCACAACCAGTCTAAACCAGCTGTGCCACCACAATTGTACTGTTGGAATCATATGCAGGTGTGGGAGACTCTAAGCCACAAGAAAAAAGAAGCAACTAGATGATTACATGCTATAGGTTATGACCACTTCAACTTCATCTGTTTCCAGTATTTGCTGTAAGGGTGGTGACAGGTGCTGGGTGACAGCCCAACAAAAAGACTGTGCTCGCTAGCTCAACACAGCGCTAGGCCAACAAACTGTAGCTGGAGATGTTTTCTGAGGTCATGTCTGATATTTGGGTTACAAGTGAGTGATGATTAGACAGAGCTGAGTGGTGTGGGACTTGCCCTCCAAATAATTCTTCTGTAGTTGTAGAATTGCCCTTAAGTCATACTGACAAGTCTAATGCTTCAGGTCATCAGAGCATTAAGGCACTGCTAGCAAGCTGAGGCAGACAGGAGATCACAGAATAGAATCATAAATGTTGGAGAAGATCATTAAGATCATCTAGTCCAACCATCAACTCATTACCACCATGCGCAATATAACATGTCATGGACAATCTCATGGATAAGACTTACTCATCGGCTTCATCCACAGGGAGCCCTTCCATTTCAAATCGGCAAGAGCAGCCATAGTCTTCAAAATCTCTGGGACAAAAGCCGCTGACACACTTCATTTTATTCACAAAGTTGAGCAAGGCAGGGAAGTTTGTGAAGATGGACTGTAGCCAGGTGAAGTGAGAACCCAGACAGTCTGCAAAGAGAACAGTGAGTAAAGGTTAGCCAAGCATGGGTCACAGGTGGGTGATGTCAGTGTGAAAGCAAAGCGTAAACCAGGCAGTACAGTAACATGGGGGCATTGAGCAGTGCTCAAAAATAATAAGTATTTAGGATTATAGCAGTCTTTGATAAACCTACAGTCTCAACAATTCCTGTTCCATTTTGGTATATATAAAAGCATACTCCACAGCTGAAGTACAAGTTGAACACATACTTACCAAAAAATAACGCAACGCTTTCCACATTTTGAAAGACTCCATTGAAGAATGTGGCATTGTCTAGATGAACAAAACAAAAATATTCTTAAAAAAAGTAGGTGACAAGAATGGCTCCCAGACTGTTGCTTGTCTTGTTTCTGTTGCTAAAACCCTTGGAGATGAGAATTACAAGATATTTACTAACGGCATGTTTCCCTGCAATGCTTTGGAGTATGAGTCATTCAACACTGCAATGCTATACAATAGGAAGTAAAGCTTAAAGTGTCCTTACTCAAGATTCTTTCAGGTGTGTTAAGAAGCTCTGGCAGAAACGCTGGTGGCTCCAATTCTTGGCCACCTACTTCAGCAAACAGATTTGAGAAGAAAAGAGATTTTAAAATTGAAAACAAAATAACATATACTTTATTGTGATGGATACACTGCATGTACATTGAATACTTTCCTACATTAACAAGCTGGTTTAGCAAAGCAGTGAAACACTTCCTTAGTTCCATCCACACCCAGAAATTTACATCCCGAAATATTCTGATAAGTCCCATTGACTTCAACTTAATAATCGGTCTCTGCTTAACTGCTGATGAGGATATACTAATCCTCGTATTCCCGTGCTCTTCTGAATAAATCCACACACTCAGATAAATTATTATCCAAGAATCATGTGTAAATCATGTAAAACTGCTGTAGTTGTCCAACAACTTGCACTGCCCTAGATGTTTCTTTTCTACTCTGTAACCCTTTGCTCTTCAGTTGTTGGAAGTCAAGATGTTTGTGCAAACATCTCTGCAACTGGTTGCTGTCCCCCCGACTGCCAGCCTCTTCAGTTCCTCTGTTATTTTCTCTGTGCACATCTGTACACATCTTCCCACTGTGACCCCAGCACTCAAGTTCAAGGGAAGCCCTCAAGGTTTGGTGAATGGGGCTCAGTTTGATTGGGGCCTGGGTAGTGTACGTGATTTCACTCCTTTGCAACATTAAATACATATCCCAGAGTGATACTCTATAGATAGTGAGATAGCTTCTGTATTAGATATATCATGTTTCTCTTTGCTGTTCCAACAGGATGCATCAGGATTTACTGCTTAGTTCCACCTCCACCTTTTTCAAACCTTTGTTGTTCAGTTAGCCAACAGGTTGGGCTGATGACCTGTCCTCAAAATGATTGCTAAACACAGAAAAGATATACCTGGTCATAAGAGGTGAAGCCTGTCAGATTTGTGTTGCTGAGTCCTCATTGCCTATGCTCTGTTCCTACATCTGTTTTTTTTTTTCCTAAAGTTAACAATAATTTTATTTCCTTTTGAAGGTGCCATTTCACAGTTTCCACTCTTTTTTTTCTGATTGACATATCCTGCTGTAGTACTTGTTCTTGCCCATCCTGTATATTATCCTTCTTTGTATCTTCTACACATTTATAGGTTATAATGTGTTATTCTCAATTTATTTCAACTAGACTTTTTATTACAGATATTGCCAAGGGGTTTTTTTTGGCTCAAGGATCTAAAGATTGAAGAAAACAAGTAAAGTTAAATTCATGGCAGTATATCTCTCAGAATTCTAACAGATGTTTTCTGCAAGACTCTGGAGAAGAACTGACAATTATCTTGCTAATCTGTTGCATTTTTCTGCAATAAATGTAGCTGTAAGAGAGCGAAGATGAGTACTGACTGTTTTAGATGTAAGACTTAATGTGATGCTTAGCAAAGAATTTGGGAAAAAAAAATAAGACCTTATTTTTTTTTAAGATTATATTAAAGGACCTTCTCAGGATTTTGGAGTTTATGACGACTTTGGAGTGAACAAGGTATCCCTGGATGTAGTCACTGTGCCTCCAGCAATACATTCATAAAGTTTAGCGTCACAATATGAGATTGAAGGAGGTAGAAAAAGGTGCTTCCCCTTATTGTTATGGTTTCCTTGAATGTCTTTCATCTTTCACGTGAAGAGCAAACCAGCAAAAACGTCCCTCGTTCCAACAAAGTGGAAGAGACAGGGAGGAAGAGACTGATTTCCTCAGAGCAGAAAAGGCCTCCTGAGTCCACAGAACTGGAACAAGTCTATTGAAATCTTGAGAGCCACAAGGAATTCAAACTCAAGAAGAATAATGCTGTGCTGAGCAAATGAATAGCATTTAATGCTATATATTTATAAACACATTAAGTCATGCTTACTAAATAAAAGCTTCCCCTTACTTTCTGACTTGAAATCTGTATTTCCTCTACAATAACAAACATCCTCTCCTGAAGCCACGTTCTATCGAGTGTGTCTAGAGGTAGATTTTGAAACACTGCACACTTCCATCCTCAAACTGAGTGTCTGTTGATGTCTATCAACATATGAAAACATATATATGATCATTTTATCAAATTATCTATGATCTATGATCTCATATCTATGATCTAAAATATATGATCATTATATCAAAAAAATATGTATGATCATTAGGCCCTTTCAGCAATATTTTGGAAAGCATGAAAATTCTACTGACTTGAATGAGACAGAGAAGAGAGTTTATAAAGCCATGTTACAGAGCAGGTGGAAGAATGCGATTCTTCTAGCATCCTTCATTCATGTATTTCTTCAGCGTGTAATTCTTCTCAGCAAACTTAATTTGCACACACCCAATTACACACAGATATCTGAAGCTCCCCTTGAGAAATATCTCTACCACAGGATCAACTGTTTGGAAAGCATTTAGTTTTTCTAATCCTTGCATTGCCAAAAATGGTATTTCTAATTTTCTGTGAGTCAAGACCAATAAACCAATACTTACTAACAAGATTGCTCAATTTATTTAAATTTTGTTGTTTGGACAATAAGAAAATATTTTCTGAATCATTCTATTCTTTTTCTATCTTACCTTTTGGGGCTAATGTTCTTGCCTTGTTCCCTGCCTAGCCAGTGAAATACTGTGCTACACAAATCAATCTTTTAAATTGCAGAACACACTGAGAGAGTCAGCTTCTTTCACCTTTCTCTATAACCTGCTAAATTACTTGGCATGTGTCCTGAGGAGACTTGCGTGGTGCATCAGCCCTTGGGATTTCCAGCTGTATGCCTTACCCACAGAATTTTTTCATCATTTAGATGCAAGGGCTGTGTCTCTGGTGTTGCTACTCTCAGAATGCTTTCAGAGGTGTTATCTCAACAAAGCCCATAAAAAAAATCACTGCGCCTCTGATTGTTTTTGCGGTCATGTCTAATTTAACTGCCATTATATAGGGCATAAATGCAGTCATTATAATACTTGGGGAGCACAAACATTATGTTAGGAAATGTTGGAGTAAATCCAACCTATTTGATTTCTTCAAGGGAAATCCCATTAGCTCCTCACATAGATAGTAGTTTGTGCACTGATATTTCAGTCTCAAAGTAGAGATCAGCAAAGTGGATCCCACATAAGTCTAAATCAGTAATACTTCCCGAAGCCCCAGTTGGCCTAAGGCAGCATTTCAAATCTTTATTCTTCAACTGTGCTCAGATGGAGAAAAACAGAAAAAAACTAAACTAAAACTAAAAACTGCTGCATAGCCAAAAGGCCTTGGGAGAAAATGTCTTCACTATGTTAAAAAAAATATCTGAGTACACAGATATTTCTGGGTACACTGGTTATTATCGATATATATTGCTGCTTTGGCATCCCTATCAATGAAGTGGGAATATGCTGATATCCTTACTGATTTATCTTCATATTGTAGGAGTCTTAAGGCTCAGTTTCATTAATACAATTTCCCTGTGTATTTTGTGATAGACTAGTTTATTTACTTGCAATGCACATGACTCTTTATAAGAGATGAAATGTTATGAAGTAAGTCAGTGCAGAATTTTGTGTATGCCAAGGTGTTCGGCTTTCTTTTTGCTTCAAAAATAACATCATGGAACAACCAGGAATGCTCTAAAAATACTTCTCTTCAGTGGCACATCGTTACTCATAATGACTTTCACACATAGTGTAGGCATTGTAGAAATGTAAAATGTTGCCTGTCCCTGCCACTAGATCATTGAAATCTCATTCATCATATGACAATTAAATGTAAACAGTTACATGCAGAAAAAAAGAAAATATTCTAAGTAAAAATTCAAGGAAAATCTTTAACTGAACAAAAGGACCCACTTAATGGTTTGGAAAATTTAGATAATACACTTCTTTGATGAGTAGAATTTATATTTTTGTAATTTTTGGAAATCTAAAGGGCTCCGATGATGACCAAATGCAAGAAGAAGGTAAGATGCAATTTTTGTTTATATTTATTAACCCCACCAAATGTTTCTTGCTTTATAACATGTCCTGAGAAAAAGTATGTTTTATAACTGCTCCATAGCTAACACTTATTTCAGTGCTTTTGGGTGCTGAACAACAAAGTTTGAAGGGGAAAATGTGCACTTCTAGAGTTATATTTCCAAATGTACATACTTAAAACAGTATTTAGTCATAAATGCAAAATAACCATAAAAATAAATGGTGACTTACCACTGTGCAACACAATGAACATAGACATCAGAAGAATTCCAATCATTTTTGATTTGATCAAATACAAGAAAAAATCACACAGCAAAATGGTGTGCCTGATGAGATAAGTAAAATATTGGGCAGAATGTTATTTCTTGAATTTGAGTGTAGGAAGCCATTAACTTATAAAATCATTCTTTTGTAGCCTGGCCATACATCTGTTAATGCAACACAGTTTTTTCTCGTCATAGTAAATGCTCATGTTGCATCAAAGATTGGTCTTATAGATGCTCCGCATTTATCAAACCCCTCTATGAACCTGATTAAAAATATTTGCTTCAGTATTGATTTAGGTCAGCAGGCTCCTCAAATTACCATAGGCAGGGCAAGTTCGTTTAGCAATAAAAGTTTTTTTTTATTTTGCAATTTTCATAGCTTACTTGATCTAACAGTTCTTATAAACAAACTAACATTCTGGAATTACTTCTACTGAACCCAGTCAGTCTACAGTCCTGTGCCTTAGTTAGCTTCACATATAAATCACGCTGTAGTCACACATTTACTCTGACTGGTCTTGAGACTGATCTAAAGTATTATATATTTTCCCAATCAAATACTGTACTGCTTGGAGACCTTCAAATTTTGGATGCATTTGATATAAAAATGTTTATAAGGAATTACTCTGAAGCCGACGCTCTGCACTAGTATTCAGTTAATGATAGAAAGCAGATAGACTCTAGAGTACATCTAGAAAAGCTTACCTTGAGGGATAGTATTCGAAAGCAGTTGGATGTAAAACAAATGGATTTCAGCAAAGTTAGTACTAAGTGATTTATACCCACTGGGCATATACCTCACCCATGTGATCAGTTCCCTTATCAAACCCACTTCAACATTTATTAATTAATCCTTCCATGAAGTTCCTGAGATTCATAATGCCAGCAGAGTAACGTAGCTCTGGCCATGTAAAGGATCTATACTGAGAGGTCTTTTCTGCAGGTGCACTCACCGTATAGTTACTTACCCTAATACTCTGTGGCTGTAATTAAATAACAATCATTTCACTGTTATTAATCACAAAATCTCTGGGGCTTGTGAATATGGCTTTAATAGCTTAGTAAGATGTGGTGTTCAGTGATGAAAGATGAGTGAAAATTTATACAGCTCTAAACACTGACATTCCTTAGGGTTGAGAAGTCTGCTCTTGTCTATCCACAGTGGCTCCAATCCAAAGCTGAATGGAATCCAGGGTAAGGGTGAGTCCATGATCTCCATGGCAGGCTTTTCCTCCTCACATAGGTGTGCTTTCTGCCAAGTTCAGACACACACACCTTTCAAAGATGCTATAAGTGAATCTGAATTATTGTTTGTCCCAGATATGTGATTTTGGTGAACGTCAGTCCATCCATCCTGAATGTCAGCAGAAGGCTGAAGTTGAAACGGATGACAAAACGGGTCCCAGTATGGATGGAGCCAGTTAGTCACTGCCCATGTCCCATCCCAGCATCTTTGGGCTGCAAATCTATCCCCACTCAAGGCCATCCCAAAGGCCTTTTTGAAGCCCTATCAAAGACAAAATGCTTCCAAATAGCTGTAGTGGGAAGTAGTGTTAATAAGGCCTCCCAAAAATGTTGATGTGTGCCAACTTGATCCTCTGAGGTTAAGTGGTCACATGCTTAGCAAATTGGGATACCACAGCACCCCTAATTTCAGCTAAGGTACTTTAGGCCAACTGTCCACTGGATAACAGCACAGAGAAGTAAGAAGTCTGACAAAAGACGAACTGTAAATATACCTACCTGAACAAAAGATTTGGATCCTCCAAGATCCTGTGAATTACACTTGTCTGTATTGATTCAGTACCAGTATCTTGCCAGGAAAAGGACAGTTGTTTACTGTGTCCAATCACACCAGTTCTCTAACCAACTAAATCAAGGAACTTTATAGAAGACCAAAATATGGCAGAGATTACATCAAAATGTTATGGAAATTGATTTCCCACAGCCTTCACGACTTTTGATGCTTCTAGCTGGAGTCTCCAGCTAATTCAGGGGTTTTCCATAGTGCATTTTTACTATTTTGATGAAAAATCAAAAATCAAGTCAGAATGGGCTTGAATGGGCACAATAATAAACATGAGGTTTTTTATGGTGATTTACCCACATGCTGCCATAATGTATAGACTTCTCCAAAGCTTTGCACTAAGGCTTTGTTGGACCGAAGGTCCAATTATATGGAAAAAAAAACTATATTTTTTTTGTAAGGTTTGCTAATGTGCTCATTTCTTTTTTTTTTTTCCATGAAGCCTTTTTTTTTTTATTCTTTCTTTTATTTAGTGTTTTTTTTTCCCCCATCATTTTTTATTTTCCTTGTGGGCAAATCAAGCAGTAAGTCTTGAACAACTGTGTCAAGAAAGTTGTCCTTTAGGACATGTGATATTAGCTCTTTTCACAAGACACACACTGCTACGTGGCACCTGCTAATTCTCTCCCCATGAACACAGGGTATTAGTTCTCAGCCCTTTCCAGGACCTTAAAATGGAGATAGCTGTGGCCTACAGACATTGTCAGACATGATTCAGGCTTACAGTACTACAGAGGCTAACACTCTGTCCTAGGACTCATATTTCTGCAGGAGAAATACAGAAGCTAATAATTTCTTACAAATGCAAAAGCATCCAGTAGTATGGAGAACAATGATGCATGTTAAATGTGTAAAAATATAAAAAACCTTTTCAAAGGGAAGCTTTTTATGAAAATATTTTTCTTTTGATATTATCTTTCAATTAAAACCTATAAAACAGAAAATCAAAATCATTTTCTCCCTCCTCCCTTATGTTTAACTTTGCATGTTCTTCTTCCTCAGTTCCTGAAAACGTTAAGAATGATTGTACCAAATAACATACATATACTTTGAACACAAATTTCTTCAGTGAATCATTAATGCATAGCATCTGCACTGCAAATACTCTTCTTTTGCTGGATGTTTTAATGGCTTGATTGTGTACTTACAGTTGACTGAGGAATCACATTGCTGCAATGTAGCAGAATATGGGATTGTGCAATTTGGTTATTATTTCATTTTTAGAATTATCTTTTAGTTCAACAGAGGTACATATAAATAAGGTACATATAAGTGTGGGTGAGCTCACACAAATGAGTCACAGAGTGAGATGTGAATATCTCCTTAGTTGTGCTGTGCTCTAAACGAGTTACTGAAGTAATGGAAGACATTTGCTTTGGAATCAGATACAGTTCATGTGGACTTAACTCCCAGAAATATTTCAGTACTTCAGGTTGCTTTTAAATTTTTCCATATTTGTTCTCTTCAATTATGTTATGATAATTGGATACTATTCCAGCAAAAAATATTACATGCACCATATAAGAATCCTTTATAAAATTCGATTTTATAAAGCCTTCTCATGTTTTTTATTGCAAGTACAACACATGTATAAAATGCATCTGTTTTTACACACCATTTTGACATTGCTTTGGAGGAAGACAGATTTCTATATGTTAACATCTGGTTAATAACTTGTCTTGTTACACATATTTGTAAATAACCTATGTCAGTCTGATTTTTCTTACACTGAGAAGTGAAAAAGTCTACTAAAACTGCCCCTGTTCCCCAAACTGCAGTAAAATTTCTCAGTGCTCTAGAATGATTTACAGATGTTCTTAAGGCATTTCTGTTTTAATGCTAGAAGAAAAAAAAGAATAACACAGTCAGAACAGGTTTTACAAAGAGAATATCAAAAACATACATGGTTCTGTAAGTCTGTTTATTTACTTTTTGTTATCTTTAAGATCTTCATCAGCTAACACTTTGAAGAACAATCAAATACTCTGTGGGTGTCTAAGACTTTTTGTTATACTTACTGTGGGAGTAAGAAACTCTTTTGACTCTTTCACAGACGTAACTTGCATTTTTCAAGAACCAGGAATAGTACTCAACACAGTACCTAAAGAAGTAAAATTAGAAGAGTATTGTCTAGTTGTATTTCCTGAGCATAGCACTATGTACTTCATGCTGGTAATATTGCTCTCTGAATATAGAAGTAAAAATTTAGATTCTAACCTCACTTATGCCATTAGACACTTGGGAAGATTCAGCTGAGCTCTATTCACCAAGTATGAGTGGTGGAAGCCAAATCAATGCCCTGAGGCTCCATCTAGGACTCAGCCAGTAGCCATGGAAAAATTTCTCCTCAGAAGGAGTGGTGAGGCATTGGAACAAGCCGCTCAGGGAGGTGGTGGAGTCATCATCCCTGGAGGTGTTCAAGAAATGTGGAGATGTGGCACTGAGGGACATGGTTTAGTGGGCATGGTGGTGGTGGGTTGGTGGTTGCACTAGATGATTTTTGTGGTCTCTCCTAACCCTAATGATTCTATGAATCTAGGGACTCAAAAGCAAGCACTGATGATTGAAAACTGGCACTGGAAAATGCACAATGGAGTATTTTAAGACAACAGAAGCAAGTGAAACTGCTGCTAGATTTTACCTCATGGCTTCCTTTATGGAATATCTTCTTTGGCCAACACAGAGGCACAACTGGAAAAACCTGCATAGCTCCATCAGACAGGGATTGATCTTCTGCATTATGATGGTGACAGGAAGTGAGGTCACGTATGGGTCTTTGAGGATTGCCTGTGGACACCCTAGGAGAAATAGAACGATGAACTAGCTCGAAGAATTGACCCATAAAATCTCATGCAATTAATTTTCTGGGCAAATGGAAACATGCAGATTAATAGGCTCATGTAGATATCCTAAAGGCAAGTCTGACTGAGGCAGATAATTGAAAAAGAATCAACACTGGCACTTGAGTGAAAGCAAAATATGATTATTAATTCATTATTATTTATCATTTCTGGTAAGTTATTGAATTCAATGTTGCTTTTATTTATTACAAATACAAGAGACAACTCTAAAGGCGTAATTTATTTATTGCTACCTTTTTAGATGGAGGTTCAGTTGCCACTGTAGCATTAGTTTTCCACAGCACAAAGCAGTGAGATGAAGAACAGCACAACACATTTATTTTATTTGATATTTGCTATATACAAACACTAATGCAATATTCATTTCCAGTTCTACTCTGTTTCTTATACCCACTCTCTATATCCGAATCTTGGACTTAAAACAATATAATAATCAGACACTCTGCTTTTTTAATCTCCTTTTTTTATCCCCACTAATAAAATAAACAAAATTTATGCGGGCGTTGTGGCTTTCTCTCTGTCCATCTCTGTACTTATATTTCATTTTCCACTTTTACTTCTACTGTATTGAATAATCAGCTAATTTCAGCCATGATTTTAGAAAAACAAGTCCTCTGGACAAATACTTAACTAGAGGTTATGTAACTGCCAGGAATCTGGAGGAAAAAGGTCATTTTTTTGCTTGCACTGAGAGGAAGGTAGGAACAATTTCTCTGTTTTACTCTTATTTGTCAGCTGCCAGCTGGTTAATCACTTTTTTTTTATTTCAAGTGACAACTATTATATTGCTTGAATTTAAAAAAAAATGCAGGAAAATGGTATACTGAGTTATGGACATCTTGTCCTTTCTCTGGAGACAACTGAAAGGAAAATATCAGGTTTGTTGTGTTCACTGAACCTCTGCAGTCATCAGTGAGAGGTAAACATTTGCACACAAAACACATCATCCCACCAGGAAAAGCAGCTGTGCCAGGCTGCAGATAATGTAATACAACACAATAGGTGATGGCAGGTTGCAAGAATTGCTATGTAGTTTTTCAGTGTGAAATACAATCTCCCTTCAGACTCCCTTTCTGCCAAAGAAAAGAAAATAAAAGATGAAAATGAGGGAAATTGAAAAAAGGTAAGGCAAAATTGATGCTGCTTTCATTTTTTTCCAGTGTTTTTCTTCATTGAAGAGAAAAACTTACTTTAACCATAATCTTGTCATCCTGAAACCGTCCTCTGTTACACATCATCTTATGTCTTTTGCCTTTACTTAACAGTTGTTTTACAGTGAGTAAAAATCAAAGGACTTGATAGAAAAAGAAATGCAACATGTAAAATGTGCTAAAAGGCAGCTGGGCACAGCTACAACTGGTGTGTGACCACCACTGCTTTCTGAACTGAATAACACTGCTCTGAAGAGATGATTTGGAGGGGAACACTTTATGCTGTCCCTTTGCCTTTCACCCACTGGGGTAGGAGAGAGTGAATGAGGGGAGCAGGGGAGCAGAGGCAGCAGCAGTGGGGATGCTGGCTGGTTTTTCCATTTGTGAAATCAGAAGCAGGCTTTGGCCACATGTTCAGATAAACTGCCGTATGTGCAGAGTATAATCCCCTTAGACAGCATAATTGCATTTCCAGGTTCATATGTCTCACATGCTTTATAGCTTTGGGCTATCTTATGTTACGTGATAGGGGAGGTTACAGGGGTTAAATTTAGACTAATGAAGTTCTGCTGAAATGAGACTCAGTTGTCTAGTGCTGACAAGAAGTTTAATATAAAATGGCATTCGTGTGCAGGAGAAAAATTAAGGCACTGCCAAGCTCAAAGAGATCTTTATGAAATTATATGCCTTTGACCAGAGCTTGCCCAAGGTATCAGGAATTATGAAGGAGAAATGGTTAGGCTTTGCAGCTCCTGTACTCTTGGTTCCCTCTGAAAAATCGCCATTGTCTGAGTGTCACAGACGCTGCACAGTTCTCAGCTGTAATTAGTCAGTGATGGGTGAGAGGAAGCTCAATTTCTCTCAGTCTTAGAAGCTTACATAAAATCATAGAACCATCAAGGTTGTAGAAGACCTCAAAGATCATCTGGTCCAACCATCAACCCATCACCACCATGCCCACTAATCCACATCCCTAAGTACCACATCTGCATGTTCCTTGAACACCTCCAGGGATGGTAACTCCACCACCTCTCTGGGCAGCCTGTTCCAATGCCTCACCACTCTTTCTGAGAAGAAATTTTTCCTAATATCCACCCTGAATCTCTTCTCGTGCAACTTAAGTTCATTCCTTCTTGTCCTGTTGCTGTTAACTGCAAGAAGAGGCAGACTCCCATCTTGCCAGAACCTCCTTTCAGGTCACTGTAGATAGCAATAAGGTCTCCTCCCTTCTTCTCCAGACTGAACAATCCCAGTTCCCTCAGCCACTCTGCATAAGATTGTGCTCCAGACCCTTCACAGGTTCGTTACCATTCTCTGACACCCCAGGGCCTCCACGTCTTTTTTATAATGAGCGGCCCAAAACTGATATACACTCAGCCAGGCTACTATTTTTACTACATAAGGTGCAGTCACTTACGTGCAGCCGAGTGAAGTTTCAGGATCATGCCAGGTCGGTAGGGTGAAGTAGACAGAACTGAGGAAGGCAAAACTATAGGGTGGAGAAGAATATAACAGGCCTCAATGTATTAATAGGAAAAAAAAAAAAAAAAAAAAAAAAAAAAAAAACAGCTCAATCAAGAGTAACTGAAAAAAAAAGCTGAATTCACAGAACAGTAATATACACTTCTGTAGACACTGATATATAACTAAATTCACAGTCACCTATATTTGTAGATACTATTTTCTATTTCAGAAACATGCCATTTTACACACTTTGTTATTATCCCAAATCAATCTCATCTTTTTCTGTATGTATCTGATTGCCGGTATCTTGAGGAGCCACAGTCTGCACCCAAAACACCTGCACATCAGCTACAGGAGGAGAAAGAAGTGCTTCATGTCATTCAGGAACTTCGTTTTTTATCTGTTTACTGAGAATATACTGTTATGTATGAGAGAGCTGAACAGCCAGGTCCTTACCCAGAACTTCCAGCGGCATATAAGGATGTCAAGATGTAAAAGGAAGGGCAAAATATGTATTTGCTAGATCTTGAAAAGTGTATTGGCCAAGAAAAAATAGGATTTAAAGAAGATATACTTAGTGGAGACCCAGAGAAGCAGTTCTGTATTGCTTTTTTCTTAGGTCTGTTCGCTAGTTTTGGAGCAAAACGTGAGCAAAGAATTGGTTGGAAGGACTTGGCATTCCCCAAAAGGACTAAGAACCTACAGGACAGTCCCTCTAACTTCTTTTAGCACTTCTGTGATAAAGAAATCTCCTCACTAGTAACCCAGAGCAAGTGTCCCTGAAGGGCCTCCCAACCTCCACCTCTGAGATGTGTTTTGGGATGGGCTTTTAGACAAACTCCAGAGCTAATGGAGTGGATATTGGTCTTCCATGTTGAACTCACCAGGGCTGGGCGGCAAGGTTGGTGATGCGACTAAGGTCCCCTCAGCAACAGGAGGGGCTCCAGCTGTGCCTCGTGGTCTTGAAGTGTCCACATGCAGTGGTGGAAACCCTGATGTCTTCACACTAACTGTCACTGGCGATGGTGAGGGCCTTGTGTTGGGATTCTCTTCCCCCTTCAGGGCAAGAGGAGTGTTGGTACCTGGAGAAACAGAAAGATGGAGGGTACCACCAAGAATAACATCCTAGGAGACAATAAAACCTAAAATACACCCAGAAAATCCTATCTACTCCTCGAGTGCTTCCACTAGCAGGTCAGGTTCAATTTTTCACCTCATTTTGAAAATTATTTTATTTTATTGTTTCATTCCAGGAGTGTCAATAATGTTGGAAATTTTAACTGAGAACATTTCAGTATGCAATTTTTCATAAACAAACAAACAGAAAAAAAGGGCTGGAGCACCTCTCCTATGAAGACTGAGGGGGATGGGCTTGTTCAGCCTGGAGAGGAGAAGGCTCCGGGGAGACCTGATAGAAGCCCTCCAAAACTTAAAGGGAGAGTATAACCATGAGGGAAATCAACTTTTCACGTGGGTAGGTAGTGATAGGACAAGGGGGAATGGTTTAAAACTAAAAGAGGAGGGGTTTAGATTATATTTCAGGGGGAAATTCTTCACTGAGAGGGTGGTGGGGCACTGGCACAGGCTGCCCAGAGAAGCTGTGGAGGTCCCATCCCTGGAGGTGCTCAAGGCCAGGTTGGATGGGGCTTTGGACAGCCTGTTCTGGTGGGTGGCAGCCCGACCACAGCAGGGGCTTAGAACTAGATGCTCTTTAAAGTCCCTTCCAACCTAAGCCATTCTATGATTCTGAGTTCAATGTTTTTTTTTTCTACTGAGAGAATTACTGGCCTGATTTTCTTGTTAAGACAATCTTTTATCTTTAGTTTAACATCACAGATGTTTGCAGGAAAGATATGCTGCCACTTGTCAAGACATTAACAAAGGATAATATAAATATTGTCAGACTTAAATTTACTTACTTTTAAATGTCCATGGATGTTCTGCTGATGGATCCACAGTTTTGTTTGAGTCCTCCTGTGATTTCACAAAACTTGAAAAAACTGAATCTAAATCTTTGAGGTGTGAGAAGATAAGGTTAGCACACTCAGTATCTATGGCAAATTGCATGATAAAAAGGAAATAAATCAAGTTATGATATGAAAGGAACAAATGTTCTATTTTTAAAAGAAAGTTATTTCTAGCAAAGTACCTTTGATTTTTTAGTTTTATGTTTTTTGTAGCAGGTGAGAAACATCCTACAGCTTTCAGCACAGGTAAACTTGCCACTGATTCCAAAATCTTCCTGACAGCGATAGGTGGAGTATCTACGCAGCACACTGAAGGAGTACATTCGACTCCTTTCTGAATGTTACTCATATAAATGCAGATTACTCATACTGAGAGCTAAGGTAGATCACAGAATCAGAGAATCGTTTGAGTTGGAAGGGACATTTAAGAGTAATCTAATCCAATTGCCCTGCACTGAACAGGGACACCTACAGCTAGAGCAGGTTGCTCAGAGCCCTGTCCAGCCTGACCTTGAGTGTCTCCAGGGATGATGCATCCACCTCTCTGGGCAACCTGGATACTCATTTGGATCAAAAACATCACAGAGCCTCACCATCCCAGCTCTTTTGTTTGTTCCTGCTATAGAAGACCTCTCACTGTATAATTTAAATGTCTGTAAATTTTTCTTTTAGTTTTGCAAGATGGAGAAGGAACATTCATTGCAAGTGCTACCTAGACATGGTTTTCATTGTATTTGCTGCTTCTTTTTATTCCCCAGGATGTACTTACCCAGGTCAGAAGATGTGTTACTGGAAAATGTGTAATTAATAGCAGGAGATTTCACTGGTATTTCCCAAAAGTCAGAAAGATTTCTCCCTGCAAACATAAATGATTAAAAATATGACGATGGAGTTGTTTCTAGTATGTCATCGCTGAAAGTAAATAAGGCAATAATTGAGTTGGAATGGTTTTTGAATTTACCTGTTTGACCTGTCATCACACAGATGTAGATACAATCTGAATCATTGCTCTGACGCACTGAAAGACAAAGGAATGCAAAACAGATAATTGTTACTAGCTTTCACTACATGATATCGTCTTAAGTAGCTGAAAACATAAAACTGAAATGGCATGTGGCTACTACTACTGAACAAAAATTTTCATTCAGATTTGGTTTTGACAAAGAAATCCAAATAGAAACATTTCTCCAGGAAATACTGCTATTTAATTAAAATTCTAAATTATAAGCATGTTTACAAAGAAAAAAAGAATCTTCAGAAAATATAGTCTATCATTATTCTTTTGGGGTCAAAATTTTTCCTAGATACCAGCACTCAATTATTATCTACTAAAATTTCAAATAAAAGAAAGATGCTCATAGAAAATCATATTGCTTATGTGTCTCTATTGTATATATTAAATTATATATGTGTTTTTTTTTCTCTAAGGACAATTTTTCTTTTACAACCATAGGTCATGCTTTGTTAGATAAATAATGCTGAATAAGAGCAATAGGATTTTATACACATTTCTATGCTTGTTTCCATGTCAGGAATAAATAATATAATAAGGCAACAATAAATACTAAAGAAGAAGTGCAAACCTGAGAGAATAGAAGTAGATTTGAAAATTTCTGTGAGATAGCTGGTAGAGTTTCCAATAATATCAACAAGTAAAGCAGTGAAATCTAGACGACAAAATAGAGAAAATTTATAACTGAAACACATCTTCCAAATTGACTTTGTCAAAAATAATTTTCTTACTTGAAAGTATGTGAAAATGTTTGAAACATTTAAAAGTTCAGAACTTTTCTGCTGAATAGGGGTAGACACAGGAAGCCACCGGTAAACTCCGTGGAAATATGCGTCAAATATGATAACCAAAACAGCACCATTGTTCCTAAAAGGAAACTTGAATGGAGATTATTTGTTCAAGAAAACCATTTAGTAAAACTGCTTAGACTTAAAAGTACCCAGCCTTGTAGATTCTGTGACGCTAATTGCCTGTCTACACATGGGATGTCTGATTGCCCAGATCTTCTGAGATCTGCTTCACGCATGCAGACGATGTCATCAGCTCAAAAAATGGCTAGTGATGAAGTTGTCATGATTTTTAGTAACTGTTTAACAGGTTCTAACAGGACAATGTTCTCACTTAGAGAGTGACAGACATTATCTCTTGCAATTGGTGTTGAGCCCACAGTTTTCACTGCTTGGAGTAGTGTTCGTGAAAGTATTCTGGATATGGACTCAGTACAGACTGGTCATTGCACAGACTTGTGAGTTCTATGACGTGTCCACAAAGAATCAAGAAAGCCACTGTGCTTGCTCTGGGGGAGATCATCACATGCAGCTTACAGGGCATGGGTTCTGGTCTCCAGTTGCTGAACTACTCTTGATATCCCACATTAACCAGACACAGAAGTCACATCAGGGGTATGAATGAGGACTACAGGTGAATCAACTCTAGTCAAGCATTAAACCCTCCTTTGCTCTCCTGTTGGGCTTGTTGAGGTCATTGGAGTCTACTGTTGTAGATAAACCCTTTACAACTAAAAAAGGGAAGATTTAGATGGGTTATATGGAAAAAAAAAATTACAATAACGGTAGTAAAGCACTGAAACAGGTTTCCCAGAGAGGAGGTGTATGCATTCAGGGTCGGGCTGGATGGGGCTCTGAGCAACCTGATCTAGCTGTAGGTGTTTCTGTTCATTGTTTGAGTGTTGGACTAGATGACCTTTAAAGGTTCCTTCCAATGGAAATAACTCTATGACTCATGCTCTGTATGTTATCTCAGGAGTGTGAAAGTGGTTAAGATAATCCCAGGTTATCTTTCCTGCAAATATTTTTTGTACTCTGAGGAGGAAAATGATGCCTTCCCTAGAGATGCTGCTCACCTGACTGATGGCCCCATCCCAGGGTGGCTGGTTGGGTGCAACCATTTAAGATGGGGTTAATCAAGTCTCACCAGAGGTTCATAGCAGCAACTTGTCGTCAGTAATGGCTGTTGACTACTAACAAGGGGAAAGACTACAGAACTTTGGCTGCAGCCTTCAGCTCCAAAGGAAATATTTCAGTTTAATCACATTTGATTGCCAACCTCTCTTGTATACCAACCTGTCAAGTCATTTGTCACGTTGTTTAAACAGTAGCAGTAATGCATAGGGAACTTGCCAGGGTCAACATTTTTCAGGCTAGAAACTGTAGGGAGAAAGGGAAAATGAGTGTCTTGATGCTCAGCCACATGAGGGGAACAGCTCCTGCATAGAGCAAAGGCACTCACTGTTATAAATGGTGACTGACACTTTGTGGAAGGCAAACGAGCTGTGGGACGTGACGCTCAGCAAAGAGAAGAGCTTTTTGGTACCTGCAGAAACACTTGCCCATGTGATTAGCAGTTGGAAGAAATCATGCAAACAGAATGTTTTGGCTCTGCTCATTTGATTTCAAAAAGACTCCTGAGATGCTGATATGATGCAGATGCCTGAGACTCAATACCTTTTCATTACCACTGAGGGATGCATCATCAGTACTGCTTACTTAAAATAAATAAATAAAGCAAGTAAGCAAACCTACACCGGATTATATAGTGCTTTCTAAAGGCATCCCATAAGTAATTACGCTGTGCCTATCTATGAGCACACTAATTTCTAAATTCTTTGGGGTAGGCAGATGTCTGCATTAAAATGTACAAGTGTAACTTGCTCTGAGAATTAATTTTGGAGGCAGACGGCATGCATTTGTGACTTCTCCTGCTAACATCATCAGTTCTTTATCTCCTTCACTGCCGCTAGCAGCCTGTCACCTCTCCGGCCACTGCAATGTCACCTCTGAGTGCCGTGCTCAGCATCCCGTTCACCAGCTCGGTCAGGTTAACAGCAGCTAGATCCACTGACTTTGCAGGCAGCTCTGAAAAAGAAAGAGTCTCTGGAAATGGCTGCTAATCACCTGCTTGAACAAGGCAAAAAGTTTCCAGAATGAGGAAACAAAATGAGCAGTTTATGTTTTGGGGCTGTGAAGAAATGAATATGCCAGGAGGAAAGTGATAAGTTTGGAAAAATCAGAAGATAGAGTGAGCAGTGCAATGGTGCCCAGAATTTAGGCAGTGCTCTGTGCCACCTTCTGCCTTGAGCATGCTGGGGTGGCTGAAGGGAGCAGTGTCCTGGTGCCCTTTCGTGCTGATGATGCATGCTTCCTTCCAAGAGAAAAACAGAGCACACAAATGGAGGAAAAAATACCAGGGAAATCCTCCCCCCATTCCACAATGCTACATGGAATCAGGATGAGAACAGAGTTTTTTTTTTTTTTCCCCAGTTACCTTGATGGCTGCACTACTATTGCAGATTAAATTAAATCTGGCTGAATCACACTTTTTATTTAAAAGATATTTCCTTCCTGCTGATGTTGCTTCTCTGTTTTTTTTTTTTTTTCCCCCAGATCTGAGCTTCCAAAGATGTTCTTTTCTTTCCCTACCACGAGGTGATGAAGAATTGGAGTGTCATGGTGTCTGTGCGTGTGCAAGGAGGTCTGTAAGTGCATGACAGAGAGGAAAAACAGAGCAGGATGGAAAAAGAAGCACAGAAAGCCAGAACGAGAGCAAAATCAAATTTGGAAAGGAAAACAATTTTCCAATGACATCAGTATTATTTTTAACCAGTTCTAAACAAAGCTTGTGGGAAGCTGTGTTGGAACAAATGAAAGTGGCAATGACAGAGCAGAGCACTATGGGACACACACCTCCAGAGATAAGAGAGGAGCCCACCTTTGGTTGGAGGGCTCTGGGAGGAGAGCAAATAAGAAGAGACACCACCTCTTCATATGCCCAGAAAGAGGGAGGTCAAGTTGGCCAAGGATCTACGCATTCTAGGGCAAAGAGCCATTGCAGCAGTGGTGGCTTTGGGACATGGACCCCACAGGGTAAATGCCACCCACCAGCACACCCCAGTGCAACACCTCCCACTCCCATCAATGCCCACACACAGGGCCGAGGGCTCCTAATGTGCTGATGTTACCTGCAGTAGCCAACACTGCTGCTTGCTTCTCTCTCTTGTTTTCTCTTCTTACGCATGAAGCTGTGAAGAGAAGAAAGAGTCTGAGAAAAGATTTCCCTGTTGAGCTACCAAGTATGCCTCAGTGCAGCTTTCTGCTGGGGTTACTTTGCTGTTCTTATTCATCACGGCACAGAAACCAACAGACACAAGCACTGCAAAGCAGCACACCGAGTATCCATAACAGCAGTAGATCAAGTGCCTAGGAATAAGCATTTCCCAAAAGACCTGCCTGGATCATTAGCTGCCAGCTAAATGTGGAAAATGAATTAAATATCAGAGTTTGCCCCCTTAACTCAAGGATCAAAGATTAAAAATTAGTAGAAAACTGTTTTTACAGATTGATCTGGGCTTGTACTCAACACTGACTGACAGGGACGAAGTATAATGAGGCTAACTCAAAAGGGATCTACATGGGCTGCATGTAAGTTTGCTATGAAGAGCAGATGTTCAGGGCTGTGGTTTGGGGTACTGGAGTGGGGCTCAGCAGTTAGGGCTCCTTTCCGGAATTCTCTCAATAATGAACAAGGGCAAGATGCAAAGTAATGATGTAGACATTGCAGACACTTTGAAGTGCAGGACTTAGCTTAAGCTCCCTACCCCATCAGTGGAGAGCTGAGAGCCTCAAGAGCGAAGGCTCCCCAAATGAGCCAACACTTGCTATGCTTAACTCCGATGGAGCAGGATTCACCTTAGCAGTGGTGCTCCTCTCAGCCATACAACTCAGTGAACAGAGCTCCCACCAGGCAGTAGGAAACCTGTGTCCAGTTTCCTCTTCAGCAAGAGGAAAGCTGGAGGACTGAAAACAGCAGAAGGAAGAGGGGATGCGACTGCACAATCTGGCTGATTCTACCTAAATAAGTGAAACCTGGGTTCTTTTCCTTATTCTTACAGAATCTAGGTCTTCTACAGAAGGCAGTCTCAGGATACATTTCTCCTTCTCTCTTTATCTACATATGTATACAAGTGAAAAATAATCTGTGGATAATGCATGGTACAAGGTCTGTAAATCATGGTTCCCCATATGATTCTAGTCAGCTGTATTAACATCTCACTTAGTATGTGAGGAAATTTGGACTGGGAATCTAGCTGGTACGTCCAACCAATCAGCCCTGCCTGTGGAAGGTGATAGAACAGAGAACCAAGCCTGCCCCAGATGTAAGAATAGAGAAATCTCTCAGGCTATGGGAGAAGCTGAAAAAGAGATACCTTGGTTATTCCCCACGGAGCACAAATCATCATCCTTACCTATGTCCCAAAACAGAAAAAGACATAGAAATCCCAGGCTCATCTTTGCTGGCATATGACAATAGAGCCACCGCATCATGGATTCCAATTTCCAGTGGTTTGGGCTGCGCTAGGAGAAAGAAACACTGTTTTGGTATTGTTACTACTTGTATTGTGTGATTTGCTTCAACCCTTGTCCCAGAATGATATGACCAGGGGAGAAATACTAGCCATCTTGATGGCAAAGGAGACTGGTGATGCAAATGGCAAATAGACAGAAATCACACAGTCAGTACTTTTTGCATGTTGGATAGCATTTAGCTCTTAAATTTTGAGTCCCACACAGCTGGGACTTTACTGGGACTTATAGAATCAGAGAATCAATAAGGTTGGAAAAGACCTCTAAGATCATCTAGTCAACCCATCACCATCATGACCACTAAACCACGTGCCTCAGTGCCACATCTTCATGTTTCTTGAAAACCTCCAGGAATGGTGACTCCACCACCTCCCTGGGCAGCCTGTTCCAATGCTACACCACTCTTTCAGAGAATAAATGTTTTTTAATAGCTAATCCAAACTGCCCCTGGTGCAACTTAAGGCTATTACTCGGTGACACTGTCTACACAGTCCTCCTCCTGGATGAACCGTACCCAAAGCACCATGAGACATCAAGTTCCCAAACCTTCTTTGTTGAAGCAAGATAAAATTTACTCAGGTTCAACCTCAGAGCAGATATTAGTAGAACTCCTTTTCCGCAGAACTGTTTCTTGCCCAGTCATCCTTAATCTTATATTTCTACATTTAATTACTCTCACCAAGATACATCCTGTGCTGCCTTAGAGAGGGTTAGAAAATAAGGAAGGATGTCTCCCTCCTCTTTTTTTTCTGCACCAAAATACCAAAATAACTGTTATGCATATATACTATATATAACCAATACCAAATAACTATGCATCTATCAGAAAATAAGAGCATGAAGGTTAGCAGAATGAGATCCAGCTCTTTTTTTTTTTCATATCAGCTAACTCTTCTCTTAGTTAATGATAGAAGTACACGGTGAACCATTATCTTGAAGGTAATACTGTTTGATTAACAAACTGTTACTATCACGTTACCATCATGTTTAACATCTTACTCATATTTAACTCACTAGAGAATTTACACATAGTGAAAATAGCTAACTTGTATTTAGCAGTTCTAAAAAGAGATCCTTCCATGGGATGATGAAATGATAACGAACTATTCTGTATTTGAAATATCTGCGCTTGCTTGCTTGATGGGTCAGAAGTGTTTAAGCACTAGCACTGAAAATTTGAAAGCTCTGCTAAGTTTCCAGGTAGTACTTATCTATTATTTGTCTAATCCCATCTGCCTGACTCCAAACCTATGCCCATCCACAGTTTCTGTATAGCATGTGTAGGCCATGGGCTGAAGCTGAGAGAAAGCCTTGTCCAAATCTCATTCCCCAGATGTCATGGTCTGAGTAAAATAGCCAAGACTGTGGAATGGAGAGCTAGGCAGTCAACCTCAAGGGAGGTTTGTAACTACATATGTTTTGGAGCAGAAGGGTTATAGTGGCTGGTACAAGCAGTCAGGGGAAGTGGATTAAGAGAGTTGTTGGGCTGTGTGACTGAGGTCACCTTAGCTCTGTGAGATCCGTTTTGCAATGACAGTTTTGTGTTTGAGGACCATGGACCTCAGCTATGCATGTTTCTTGTGACCTCTTCCTCTCACACAAGGTATGACCGTGCCATCTCTGTGCATGCTGAATCAAGCAACGCAAAACATGGCCAACAACACTGAAGCCACAGTATTGCTCCTGCAACATAAGGCTGGCCTTGGCATGAGGGTCTCTGCTGCTTAGAATGGGAGAAGAGCCTAAACTTCTGCCCTTCATGGAGACTTTGGCTGTGTGGCAAGAAAGAGTTCCAAATACAGAAGGTGGGAGAGGAGGACAGCCCCTGCCCCATTACTTCCCCTTGGTGATCAGTGCTTTTGCTGAAGTGGATCAAACTCATTACTAATTTATTTAAAACTGTCCCATTGCTATTTATGGTGGTAGGACAGGGAAAACTGTTTGGCAGTGGACTTGGTGCAGTGTGCTAATGCAGAGATAGGGAGAGCATGTTTCCAAGGGGCAGAGCAGGGGGGAGAAGTCTGACAAATGAAAGAACTGTCCTAACAAAACACACTGTGAGAGAGGAAAAAAGGAGCTGTTAAAAGAGGGGGAAAAAAAAAAAAAAAAAAAAAGCACAAAAAAAAAAGCACAGAGCCGCACTTAGAACCATCCCACAGACACTGAGAAATGTTTTTTTGCTCTGCAAACATGAGTTTGCAGCTCTCTGCTGCTCACCCCACTGAGCTGCTCCTCCATGCTGACAGTACATGGAACCTTCTCCGCATACAGCCCTGCTTTGCAGCAGGAATTCAGAGCAGGCATTAGCGTGGCCTTTACATGCACATTTAGCTGGGATATCATTACATGCTACAGACTCAATCAAGAAAAATATCTAATGATTTGAACACCATTCAAACCTGGAAGGATGGATCATAAGCCAAATTCTGTTCTAGAATAGAAATAATAAGTAATGTTGCTATGGAATTAATGGAAAATCCTCCATTCATAGGAGAATGTTCTGACTGATTGCCAGGTGTATCTCTGTGGTATCCCCTGGCCATCATAAGTGTTTAAGAAGAAATTGTAGAAAAACTTTAATACTAAGAACAGTGCGTTGGGAAGACCGCCACTACTTCTCAACAGTGAGAGAATGGTTTAAATTTGAAGCACTAAGTTTTCACTGCTTTCCAAAATCTTTTCAAGCATTAACACATTTGTGCTGTCCAATTAAATTTTAAAGACATCTGTGAGAAATACTCCTAGAACTTCTGCATGAGCTATCTTATCTCCCAGTGCTGTGCATATCAGTAATATCATCTGTTATATGCCATGTTTGTGTTACCGTGCTTATCTGATTTCTAACTATTAATCTATCAGACAAAACTTTATTATTTTGTAGCTATATCTTTTTTGGTTACCAATACAAGCAACACTACTGTGATGACTGAAATACATTCCAGATTGTAAATAGGAAACATTTCCTGAACTTCAAACAATTTCCACTTCAAACAATAGAAAAATTCATAGACATTGAAAGAACAGGTGTCACACAACCATGAGCAGACAGACAAATCCCACAAACTGACTTTCAGTTAACGTTTGCCTTCCAAACATTTATCTGATACAGGCTGCAGGTCAGGCCTTTAGCTACAAATTCTCCTTAACCTCTGCTGGATGCAATAATCCACCTCTTGTATTGATTTTAAGCTGAACAATATTACTAGAATCCATTTTACTCAGAATTGGTGATCCAGAGTTCTCTGAACTGCTGAACTGGAGAGTTTAATCCAGTTCAGATTCCACTTATGTGCTCATGAAGACTTCCTATTAAATACCTCTGTGCTATTCTGGATTAACACTAATTTTAAAACAACATGATGATGATCTATGCTTAATTTGAACTCATTTTTATGCTACAGGCAAGCATGAAGTTTGAACTGTTTGAACTGTACAAACAGAATGCAAACAGATATCAAGTAATTTTCCCATACCTTCACACTAAACAGAGCAGAACTGAATTTAAGAGACCAAAAAACTGCTTTTTATTTTAAAAAAAAAAAAGGAAATTCCTTGAGCATTAATTTCCTTACCTTTGTTCAGTCTCACCATCTAAAGGTCACCTCTCATTTTAAGCACACCATGATACACCCACTCTAAAGAAATATTTCATGTTAATATGAAAATATGCCTCTGTTAGAATTATACACATCATTAAATTGCTATAACCACTTTTTAAGCTCAGGTTTATTTGTATGAGAATTAGGCAATTGTAATAAAAATATATTTCATTTATTATGCTCTCATTCAACAACAGCAGTAACACAGGCAATATGATTCCTTCCAAATACATTTGAAACTACTGAGATTTGGAATAGCTGATATCTACTTACCCAACTTCTCTTGACAAAGATGATTATCTTCAGAGCCTATATAAAACAGGAGGCTATTGCTGTGTGTTAATAATCACTTAGTGAAAGACTTGGAGTAGACAGGCTTGATAATCTTGCTTTAAAATCTCGTAGAAGTTGCCATCCTAATTCCAGAAGGACCAACTGAAGGTAACACAATCATAAGCAAACAAAGTGCCCGTTGAATCCCTCATGGAATGACTCTGTGGTATGCCAGGTCAGGACTGGAAGGTCCTTTTGGCAGTAATAACTTGAACTGCAAAGTAGAAGGATGGTTGTTTTTTTTTTCCCCCTTTTAAAGGGACAGCTCATTTTACTGCAAATAGGCCAATGCCAGCTGTGAAAGGGAGAGGTAGGCCAAGTGAAGACCTTTTAATAAAGCTTTATCATGCTTGAGGTGGCAATTTAAACAAGAGGTGTTGCTCAGAGAATTGTGAAGATGCCTGATGTGTATATTAACTGTAGAAAATAAAAAGGAAGAAAATGAAAAATTAATCAGAAAACTGCCTGGCACTGGGGTGAGGTGATAGGGAAGAAAGAGAGAGCTGGTTATGATGATATAGGGCAATTTCAGTGGTGTTGAGTTATAATTGTATAAGCCAAGAAATGATCATCATTGGAATCTGTCATTGAAATTTTGCTCCCATTTACTCTGGTGGACTGCAAATGATTCCTCTGAAATCAGTGAATTTAAACCACACTTGATTAAAAGCAGATAATCGTCCATTCACTAGCTTTACCATAAGCTACAATAGACCAAAACATGGGAGTACTGCTGTCATTCAAACCCTTACAGCAATCAGAGGAAAGAGGGAAAAACAAGATGAATTCACAACCAGTTAATCCATGGAACAAAAAGTGCCCTAGAGACCAGCTTAAAACCTCAAAAGAAAAATATTCTTGACCCTTTTCTTGACCCCTGTTATAAACAGAGAGGATAAAGAAGACCTGGCAGATATAATGCATATAAGCAGGCTGCTAGGAATGTTCCCTGGTCTTTCCTCTGTTCCCAAATACATCTTGGGAAATGCTGGGGCTGCTGGTTGGCCCAGTTCAGAAGTATTCTGGGACTGTACCCTCAGGGTCATGATCCTACAAATAGTATGGACACTTTGGTTGAAGGGATGGAGTATGCTCCCTAGCAGTACTTAATTTATTACCGTAGATGTTGCCTGGGCAACTGGTGTGTCAGCAGGATTATTCTGTTTTCATTTCATTACCTTTCTTCTGTATTGTCCCAATCTTGCACTTCCACCAACTGAAGCAAAGAGAGCTGTGATGTTGTCCAGCAAAATCACTGTAACCTCCTGGTATGATAGATAAGACTTTCAGATTTCAATCTTATTTTGAGGGGTTCCTGCTCTCCCATAGAAAATAAAATTACAGGTCACATTATGTGTGTGGTAAGGTGGTTTCTCCACCTGCACTTCAGCAAGAACTTCAGAACCTGGAAGACAATGTTTAACAGAGTTATAGTTGGTAAATATGAGGCTGACAGGTGCACCCACGCATATGCTCAATCTTAACATTATCTTCTTTCACTTTGCCTTTCACTTTGACCTTAATTTGTTCCAGGTGAAGTTCAGGTTGGATATTAGGAAAAATTTCTTCTCGGAAGGAGTGATGAAGTATTGGAACAGGCTGCCCAGAGTGATGGTGGAGTCACCATCTCTGGAGATGTTCAAGAAAAGGGCAAATGTAGCACTGAGGGACATGGTTAGTGGGCATAGTGGTGATGGGTTTGTGGTTGGACTAGATGATCTTAGTGGTCTTTTCCAATCTTAATTATTCTATGATTCTATAATATATGAAAATAGATATTGTATTTTAATCAGTGGGATGTAATTGTGTCTAGAATTATCTGATTCTTTTTTTTTTTTTTTGTAAATCATGACGAAATGAGGAATTTGGAAACATTTTCTCTTTGACTAGACTCACCTTGCTTTAACTGACTTAATTACCAGTTGCACAATATCTCATTAATAAGATTGGAATGAAAGTCATCTCTGTAACAGCTGACAAAAACAAGTATAGTCAAGAAAATGTGTGCACCAGGATCTGTTCCAACTGTTTGATGTTTGGCTATGAGGATAATTTGACTTTCAACAGGTTGTACCTCATGCTGTGTTTTACCCTGGGACCCTGTAATTTTAACTTTGCTCAGCTGCAGAGCAGTGCTCAGGTGACTGGGCAGGGACATTGTTCAGCCCCAGCTTGGACTCTTCAGGACAATGCCGCGTTCTTACTCGGAGCATCACTCGGAGCAAGCAGCTTTCTCAGGAGTATAGCCTTTACGTGCCTTCTTTCTCCACTGTCTCTTTGTGTGACAGAAGTGTGTCCATATCTAGCATCTCAAAATCCAGAATGAGAAAATAAGTCACTTCTATTGTGTTCTCAGAAATACAATAAAGATACATAATTCATATCAGTTGCCATGTAAGTGCATTCATTTACTGAAGGCTATGCAGAAGTCTCCCACTAACACATGTTAATTAAATGCTGTGAATAAAGCCTGTGATTTACCTATAAGAGAGAAGACTGGAAAGGAGGGAGAAAGCTAAGTCTGAGTGTTAGTGCTTTATCTCTCTGTGGGCTGAGAACTCAGAGTGGAGGCGATGCATCACTTCTTTCTTCCATTTTTTTTTTTTTCTGAAACAAAGCTCTACAACATTTCTTTTCATATGAAGCTACATTTCAGAAGATGATAATATTTTTCACAAATCTCATGAGGGACAATTCTCTAAGTGTAATAATGTTTCTTTATTACTCCTCTTTTGGAAGAGTAAAATTAATTTTTGGAAGAGTAAAACAAATCTTTCTTAAAGTATCAATTATTTATGCATATTAGCATTTATTTATTCCTATGGCTAAAATGTCTTTCCCATTTAAGATAATTTATTTAGAATTGCAAATGAATTCTGCTCTTTGCAACAGCATCTCTATAATGTTTTTCATTGAGATTTTGCTAAAATTGGTACTAACACCTCAAAAACCCCTGAAAAGAATAAACATCAAACTCTGCAGTCATTCAACTTGAATTATTTAAGTAAGAATGTTTTATATATTTATGTCTAAAGTAGCTAACACATTTATTTCAAATGTCTGAGATTCACTTGCTTAAGAAGGCCAAGATTTGCCTGCACCAGGGACACCCAGAATTTCATCAGCTGCAGACAGCTATCACTTGTCGCAAGGAAGAAGAATTAAATGCATATGAAGTGAGGAGCTGGGTTATACTCCATTCTTCAGCAAAGTCATTGACATGTTGTGACAAGAAAAAACAAAGCAGAGGTAGATGAGCCGCCGGAATGAACAGAGTGAAACTTATTTACCGAGATACACTCATTGCATAGTCATGAAAGGACAAAGATATTGCAGTCATTTTTCTGCAAAGCAAATGTTCCAGCATAAATGTTTCTCCAGAAAAGCAGTGAGCACAGTCCCTGTGGCATGAACTTCACAGCTCCGGTTCATGAATAAAAATGGGAGCTACAGGGAATACACTGAATCTCAAACCAGTTCATTTCTGGTGGGTGCTGATGGTTTTGCTTCTTTCTTTGCATGGTATATACATCCCATGAGATGGTTAATGACCCACACAATACCTTGCACAGCTCCTCTCGGGCTTCCAAAGAAAACAGTCAGCACTTTATATTTGTAAACCTCAAGACTCCTAAGGCTGTGATTAGATGCAGCAAATTTACACCAGTCCAGGACTTAACTTAGTATAGATTTAATCATTTACCCTGTGTTGTTATTTCTGATATAAAATGTGTCAGACACACAGCTGGTACCTGCAAATGTGACAAAATGTTCACAGCACATCTTATATTGCTTTACTTTTTTGTAAGCCTTGGTCTGTGTTTTGCTAACTATCAGCGTATGACGCAAGGAAGCTGAGAGAAGTTGTGGAGCTGTCCTTGTCCCAATGGACTACCAGCTACCAGGGCCATCTGTCTGAAAAACTTATTGGAGACTTATTGGCAGCCTAGATCTCTTGCTGGTCAGTGCCATGAGAGTTGGCTGTCCTGACTCCTTCCCTTTTCTGTGATCCAATAGGATGCTCAGTGTCAATCAAGAGACATTTTTTAATGAGCTAGTTTTCAAGTCTGTGGAAAGAGTGATGAAATATAAGCTCTCTGGTAAGTGTCCTGAGAAGAAAGAGAAGGATGCACTCAGAGCAGGATGCACTTTGAGAAATGGAGAAACCACCATTCCTGACACCGTTGCTTGGACTGTACTGGATTCATCAGTACTTACCCTTTCTAAATCCTTAAGAAGTCTTGGCCTCACTCTGCTCAGCCATAGGATGATTATACATAATCACAGCATTCCAATATACATCTAGTCAGAGCCTGCAAAAGTAGAAAGCTCCTGGATATAAACAGCGCTCTGTCATATCTTGTTCCCATTTTAGAATTCAATTTTTAGAAGATCAGTACTAAGGCCTATGCAAAATCCACTGATTTGGCGAGCTTGTGCATTTTGGGTGACTGCCAAAGGGAAATTTTAATGCAACGTATTTGTTCAGGTGAATAAAAGATGAGTGGTTTTCCTTTTAAGTCTATGAAACATCCATTTAAATGTCATTGCTGTTGCTGCTTTATTTTGCAAAAAAATTCTCCCACGTTCAATTCAAACTGGGTCCTTCATTGCTAAGTAATGTTATTTCATGGCAGTGCTGGGTATGAAGGGATGTGAATACGCTTGAAGTACCTTTGAATTTGCCTTGAGAGAAATGCAGAGAATTAAGAAAAGGCTAGTATTGTACTTTTTCGTTGAGGATAAAAATTGCTGTCAATCTTCAGAAAATTTTATAGAACTTGTCCATAAAGCCTGGCAATGATCCTATTTAAATTAATGGTTTTTTTTTTTTTTGAAAATGAAACAAACAAACAAACAAAAAAAAAAAACCCAAAGGAAATAAAACAGAAATAGTTGGATGCTGTGGTTCTTCAGGATTGTTTTGATTTTTTCCCAGTTCAGAGGGATGTAGAAGTCAGATAAGAAACAGAATTAAATGCTGAATGTATTTTTACATATCACAAATATTAAATAAACATTTTTAGGTTGCATTTCAATTTTTAAGTAGAGCTTGCTGAAAACCATCATGCTGAAGAAACTTAAAATTATCCTATTGAGTCCAGTCATGTCTTTTGGAAAGAGGTTATGTTCACAGAATCATAGAATTGTTTGAGTTGGAAGGGATCTTTAAAGGTCATTTGGTCCAACACCCCTGCAGTGAACAGGGACACCTACAGCTAGAGCAGGTTGCTCAGAGTCCTGTCCTGCCTGATCTTGAATGTCTTCAGGGACATCCACATCTCTGGACAACCCATTCCAGTGCTTCACTGCTCTTATTGTAAAACAAACTTTTTTCTTATATCCAGTCACAGTCTCCCCTCTTTTAGTTTGAAACCATTTCCCCTTTTCCAATCACAACGAACCCTGCTAAAAAGTCTGTCCCCTTCCTTCTTATAGCTTCCTTTAAATACTGAAAGGCTGCTATCAGGTTGCCCTGCAGCCTTCTCTTCTCCAGCCTGAACAGCCCCAGCCTCTTTGTTGCTTCATGTTGTTTCATGTGCTCTGTCTTGGTCAGGACATTTAACCTTCAGCCCTCTCTTTAACCTGATAGGATGTGATTCATCTCACCTCTTTTAGCTATCTGAAAGGCATGTGTTTGTCTGGTTGGTCATCTTGAACTCTGTAGGTAAGAAAGATGTCACATCTGAGAGAGGAAGCCAGTATCATTTGTAATAAGATGGACTAATCCATCCCCTGAAAAACACTGTTTTCCCTCTATTCATTGCAAAAGGAGTCTAACAGGAATAAAAACTTGCACCTTCAGCTGCATATTGAACTGTAACATGAGCGCTGTCACTGAAAGACCTGCTGCAGTGGATATATTTCTGATACTGATGCATGGAATTGCAGTTCCCCATCCCTCAATGTTGCTGCAAAGCAGGTAAGGAGCTTTCTGGTGGTTTGACACACAAGGAATATGGATGTGCACTAAACCAAAGAAGTCACATCTACTGTGCACTGTATTATAACAGGACTAAGTATAGAAACATAATAAAACATATTTTTTGCTTTTCCATGCAACTGTGCATGGAAGATCTTATGCCAATGTCTTATCTGAGAAAACATTTGATACAGTGCTCGCTGAATATGTGTTTTAAATGAAAAAAAATAAAACCACCTCCACATCATAATTGAAATTTCTATTTATTAATAAGTGGTGCAGTTTTTAAAGACAGAACATAAAAAATCAGTTAAGAAGTATTGTTTGCATAATATATTGAAATAAACATATTAAAGTTGTTCAAATATTGGACAGTGCCAGAATATAAATTACACATACAGTTTAAAAATTACAATAAATAATATTATAAAGAGCACTAAAGGCCACTTGTATAAAAGTTGTGTTCCCTTGTCAGCCAGAATCTGAAAAGCATCTTTGTAGCATGGAGAAAATTTCAGTGAGCAAGGCACAAATACTAGTAATAATAAGATGCCATAACTAGAAAACAAAATGCAGTTGGCCATGTAACCAGTCTCAGCATATTCTCAGGATGGAGATAGGATCCTGCTTCCAGTATTTTGCTTCACTTCACATCAGACGGAAGCTGCTAAAAGCTGAATTGGGAAGGATCAAATCTTACAGCCTAAATAATCAGAAGCAATAGTGATATCCGGGCTCTTAATTCTCATAGTTCCTGACTGCAGACACTTGAAAATGGCCCCTTTTTCCTCTGCACCTCTGAAAAATGGTCTTCAAAAGGCAACACTCACATTCATTCAAGTTTCCCAAAAAGTGATACCATTCCAAAGTTGTGAGGTGCTGCAGAAAATTTAAGTTCGCTCTTGGCACCTAAAGCTTAATGGAGAGGGCTGAGGGGAGCAAGGAATTAAGATCCGGCTCTTTCTTACACATTTTGCACTGAGCAGGACAAATCCAGCTCCTGAAATGCCTGGGCCCCCAGCAGGGCTGAATTTGCTCCCTAACCTGCATTTTCTGATCACTTTAGGCTCTGATCCTGCAAACTGATTGGATCGTGGTGCTTGCCTGAAGGCCATGAGTCAGCAGCCCCGCTATGCATGGTTCAGTGGGAATTATTTTGCAGCCTTGCTGGGCCACAATTTGAAACAGAAAAATATAAAACTACTTCCACTCTGAACCATAACAATGCAGCAAAGTTAGAGATAAGAAGAGAACAAATATATCCAAAGTCAGTTTAGAGACAGATCCTATCAATATCTCCATGTGCTTAATTCCTACATATTTAGTCAGGAGCCAAAATAATTAATCCAGTGCAGGGAAAAGCCAAAGCAAGGACAGCAGCCATTACCTGACTAGATTTTTTTCTGAAAGGATTAACTTCCTAAATGGAGCATAAAACACATTTTCTACAACTGCGTACTTAGACTAGGCATTCATTTCTGCAATAATTAAATGTTCTTGGTTTGAATCTAAATTGAGGAAGATTGATTGATGATAATGCAGCAAAGAGAGGTACTCAGTATAAACATACATACTTTCTCAAAAAAGTTACAGATGAGCTTTATTTATAGTGACAGAAAAATCAGTGTAAAAACATAGCTAGAAAAACTGTTTCCCAATCAGTGTTTTCACAAGGAAATTCATAAATAAAGGCAGATCAGGACCTCATCTTGACCCAATGCATTAGTTTGAGGAGGTTTCTCAGTGACTTCAAGGAGAGCAGAGGAACATCTCACACTTCCTAATTAAGAAAAACATTTCAAAGCCTGAAATGGATTCTTGTAGGAAATAAGAGTCAGCAAAGAGCAGATTCCAGTAAATAATTGTCTTTAATGCTAACTATGTGGAAAGAAAGATGATGGAAAGATATGAGCCTAAGAAAACTAATAGCTGTTAAACTGAAATGTCACATGCTAATGAAAGATGGAATAAATCTCATTTATTCATTCACACTCATTCCTAATATGAAAAGCAACATGAACCCAGAGGCCACTCTCAACTGAAATTGTGAATGCTTCCTTTTTTGTGGCAAACCTACTACAAAATACAGGCCCTGGCCTTTATATGTTGCCAGGGCCAACATCACATTATATAGTGCCCAGTGTCTACAGCAGACACAAATAGCTTTTTTTGGTTGATGCACTCCTTGGACTCCAACTGCAGTGCAGTCTGATGAAGTTCTGGTGCATATCCCAGATCTGAGATGATCACCAGGTTTCACCTTGCTGATGACATCTGGACACATTTACATTGCGAAAACTGAGAGCAGAATGAGTGCTCACCCTATTTTTAATTCTGATGATGGAGGAGGACAGAGCATAAAACCCTTCTGAAGTGACTAGTGACTGATTTAAATGGAAATAAATGCACTGGGTAACAAAATAAATTAATAATAAGCTTGTCAGACCCTCCTTGGCTCTCCCCTGGTATCTCTTCTAGAGAATTCAGAGATGTCTCTTGCACAGGGCTTTGCTGAGCTTGCCACTAGCACGTTCTGAAAGGCCTTAACTGGCAACTTAACATGTCATTAAATATTTCATGATGTAACTACAGACACCTGACCCTGTGTTTTTAACCTATGTATGGTAAAGTGGTTCTTACAACCAGCAGTAAATGCTAACTTGAAGGTAGTTCAGCTGCTACGCATACAGAATGTAGCATAGCCCAAATCCTGCTTTCCCTAGGGCTGCAATTTAGTATGCAAATAAGACTGATCCAAGCATCTGTCCTTGCTTGGATTCTCTCCTGAAATGAACATGCCTTTATAATGAGTTGATTTATAGATTTTCAGCCAGGCTTAACACTGAGGAAAGATTACCTCTGTATGACCTCGTGTGAGAGAGTTTAGAAACCTGAAGTGAAGAACTGGAGGGGAAACTGGGCACAGAACTATGTAACAGTATATTTATGCATAACTGCATAACAAAGACATTCACAACAAAAAACAAAAACTGATTGCCCTTGTTTGTGGGCTGCCTTGATTTTTGATTGCTCAGCTCTAGAAAGCATTTTAAGAAGGGCCAGTCTCCACCGAAATCAGTAGGAATGCCCAGCACTCGACATACTAGAAAGTGAAGCAACATAACTTCAGAAGAAGTCTAGCAATATTAAGATAAGTTTTCATTCTTTTTAGTCATCACAGGAGGGCCACTGATAAATACTATTATATTGAAAAGGCTGCAGTAGGTACAATATAGATGTTTCCAAGAATCATTCATAGTCAAATAATTTTTCTCAATGTGCCAAATTTTAATGAATTATACTTTTGCAGCTAGTTTTATTCTCGTTGAGTTTAGCTATGAAACTGCAGCAAACACAGACTATCTTTCAGATGAACAGCTATTTTGTCAATTAAGTAATTACTAAAATTGTACCCCGTTATTGGCCTCAGATCAGCTCCATGGACTCAACTCAGTCTTCAAAGGCTGTAATTGGAATGCTCTATTTACTCAAGTAATTACAAGAATTTCTTCTCCCTGAAGTTCTGGCCAGTAAGGCTGTATCATGATTTTAGCTGATGAAGGAGATGAAATATTAGAGTAAGAAGATCCTAATTTTTAGGTGTCTCTTAAACAGTGAAGATGAAGACAATGCCTATATCTGGAACAGAATAGATTCGTGTGGATGGAATGATTATCATGAGATGTCAACAACACTGAAGAAACAACAAACGTAGAATTGCCGACAAGTGGGCAAAACCCAACAAGGTATCCTCCACTGAAGCACACTCTATCCAGGCCTGTGCAGCACCCAGTTACATACATACATGGGAGTACCTGTAGAGAATCTCTTTCTTGTCCTCGAATTGTATGTGCCAACAGCGCTTAGCTGTAGAGCCACTACAGAAAATTCACTTTTCTAACATATTTCCTAGTCATATCCTCATGTCTTCATTGGTCAGTACTCTAGCCATGGTGGAGCCGTTAGATGTCTTGTGTGGCAGAGGTCATTCTTAACAGGAGGTGGATAGGAGCTATGGCAGAAGCTGCACCTTGGATTGATGGGGTGGAGGTGAGATCTTCATCCACTGACTGTGGGTGTCTGTGACAAGTGTACATCACAGAAAATCACCTTCTGCTCACTGTGAAGTCAGTAGAAAGTTGGTTGTTGTAGATAATCAAGTTAAAGGTGCAGTTAATTTCATCACAAAGATGGTGCATGCTTTGGGTCTTGTACCCTGTGCTCACTGACTGTACAGATTAGTTTTCCACCTTCTGTAAAGAGTGCATAGCAATTGAAATTGACATCAGATGGATGCTATTTCATGGACATTTGGATTGAGATTCTGCATAGGATATTTGGATAGGCTGTGTTTCACGAGCTGTATAGATACTGCATTCCAGTGTGGTGAGATCTCAGATTCATTTCTGCCCTATGCCCAGTGGGTTGGATTGTTTTCCCACTCTCTCTTAACACAATTTCCATTTTGCACAGAAAATGTTTGGCTGAGGCCTAATGAGTAAACTTATACCTCTGTTGCTCAGGGACAGGTCAAAATAATGGTATTTATTTATTTGTACACTGAAGTTAAATATGACTGCCATACATGGATTTGGAGCTGTCCATTTCAAAAAGAAACTGTAAACCAGACACTGGCATCTTCCTGCACTATAGAGCTCCCAGGGAATAGAAAACGTTACTCTGCAGATCTGAGAAGCTCAATGCACTTCACAGATATTAGTGAACTGAGCCTCACAACCTATATTTATGTAACTACAACTTCAAATTAACACACTGGGAAACTGAAGAACATTTATATTATGGAACTTGACATCATATAACTCAGTAAAAGTGTGGAGAGCAGAAACCTGAGCTTCTCTACAATGAAGAACTTTTTTTTTTTTTTTTTTTTTTGTAACAGAGAGAAACCTTGGTCCCATAAGAAACAAATGGGCTTAGCAAAAGTTTTTCTACAAAATAGGATTGTAATCATATTTTCAGCGATTTTATAATCACTAGTGGTGATTTTCAAAGTCGTTTGGGGAATTTATGCAGTAATTAAATATCCAAAACTGATCTCAGTAGGTGGCTTTGATCATTTTTAATTCTACCACTAATTTCAATTTAGCATTGTATTTCATAGGTAGTCATATAATAGATCACATGAGAAACATTTAGTTTACAAAACTGTTTCAGTAAAGTCATTTACTTTGACAGCTTTTTCCCTGCTTTGAATATTATATGCTTTTGGCTAGATTGGATAGAGATTGATTTACTTACATTGAAAAATGGATTCAGATTTTTTTTAATTCCACAAAAGGATAGTGCTGCTGAAACTAATTTGACTTTGCTGCTCTGTTTACAAAGTGTAGCAAGGACCATATCTTGGCTGTTACCAATCCACCATTGTTGGTTGTACTGAAGAGTATCAGATAGATATGTATCTTAGAAGAAATCAGCTGTACCATTTATATAGGGTAAAGTCATGCAAACCATGCTCAAAACTAAGCTCCTTAGTTTTGGTAGCATGAAAAAAACTGCATTAGTAAATTGTATGAAATGGTGCAGAATGACTACCACTAATATCACATGCATCTTATGCAGCCATTGGTGTTTTGAACTAGTAAGCTTTGGGTGCAGAGTAAGTGAGATATACAAAGTATGCTTACATTACACGGAGAAGTCAGCCAGTGACTACCCCCCCACGCACTTTTAAACTGGCTTATTTGAAGGGGTCCATATTGAATCTGAAATCCCATCCCCTGTTGAAGACAAAGGCATGGAGCCACTTGGTGTAAAAGGGTCAGTGTCTGTGTCTGTTTCCCCCTCTGCTAGGTAGCGTTTCTCTCTCATCCATGCAGATCCCCCATTGGGGCCAAATGGGAAATCATCTCTGTCTTGGGAGATACTGAAGCCACTTGGGGAGCGCTCAAGTTCCTCATGGTTGACGGAAAGAAGGGACAATGGGGTATCACTGTCTCTGGTCAAGCTCCTTCTCTGCCTTGGAGAGACTTTATCTGAGTAAGGGCTTTGCAGGTCTCCTTGGGAATGGTAGCTAACCTGGGAGTCCATTAATGTAAATATAGGCAGAACTGTTGGCCTTTCTGCATATGAAGTTGAGGAAGGTGTGGCTTGCAGTTTGCCAGAGTTTTGCCCACCTGTTGATAAAGGTTGTGAATGAGTCATGTGACCATGTGCTGAGAAACCATAAGGACTGACTTTGTTGACTGGAACTTGCTGGAAGTTGTAAGGAGTTTCATGAGTACACTGATCAGTGTATTTGTAGATTATTGTTTTTAATTCAGAATACTTGTTTTCTTCTCTCCTTTCCTTAGCGGGAGAAGCAGTTTCTTTCAATGGACTTATCTCGGCGACTTGTATTTGCAGCTGTTCCATATGATGCATATGCATATCAACAAGAAAATCCAATTTCTTCCCCATGTCATTCACCTGAAAAACATCAGTTTTATTGTATCATTTCAAGTCAGTTGCTCAATGAAACAGTCAATGATTCCATAGGTTCACTGCCCCCCCCAGTCATGTGTTGCCATCTTTATTGGTCATTAAGGCAACTATAAGATAATCATAACTTTCCCTTGAAAGCTGGATTCCCGTGGATGCCAGTTCATCTCCTGATTGCCTCAAGTTACGATCAGTCACTACGAACTGTGTCAAATATTTTTTTAGTGTTGCTACATATTTAGCAGTCCGGTATTCAATGACAGTCTACAGCATTATGACCAAAGTCTTGATAACATACAGTAAAAAGCTATTACCAAAATGCGACAGATGAAATTACCTTTGCATACAAATCTACTAACTCTTAACCATCCCACAACATCAAGATTACATATCAGTACTCACTTCCTTTCTCTTTTGATAGTACATTGCATCTGAACATTTACATAGGAATTGACATGAGTCAATGTCACTTGGCTCCACCTTAGTTATTTTAAAAATGTGTGTCATTAAGCAAGAGGCTAGAATGCATAAAGAGGGCTCAAAATACCTGTGGAAGCAATACTTTTAGGTGCCAAACCCTGTCAAAGAAGGTTGTACTCATGGCAAAACACCATGGATAGACTGGAGTTTAAGGGAGTGGAAAAGTCCCACCTAAACACTATTGTTGTGGTCTGCCACCATACATAATTATATTCATTCAACAGATCTCAAAATGCATACTTCCCAGGTAATTAAATTCTTTCACGGAAAACTAATCACATAGTTCTGTGATCATCAGTGCAAGACCTGTATGACTCTTGATCCTCAACAGTACAAATCTGCGTGGGTAAGACAAAGAATCACATAGAATTCATATCAACTTGTTGTCCATCATGGTTGTGAAGTTACATACCTGTCGTTCAACTTTAACAAATTTGCCCATCATACTTTGGTCTTCAGTATCTACTGTAGATGCTTTGGCTACATATGGATCATTTCTATAAAGAATTAATATCTCTGTTAGCATTCTATTTTTCTTTGCATCACAGTATTTTATATAAGAAAACTTAAATGTCATCTTGATGGTATATTAATATAGCTTCTTGGAGTCTCACTTATGAAAAGATTGAACAAACAGGATAAAAAGATCACTGTATACAATTTCAATGAATTTCTAAAGAATCAACTCTTGATCCTGAGTTTAAAATTATACTGTTTTCAATACCAAGCTAGAGATCAAGGCAAAACAAATGCAAACCAAAAAAGCTCAAAATAGAAGTGAAATTAGTTTCAGACTTGATGGGATAGTTCTAGATTTGGGAAAAATGTTGAGGTAGTAGATAGCAGGGCTACAGATGTAATACAGCACTATTTTGAAATTTAATTATTTCCAATTAGTGTGTTTAAAGACTTTGAATACTAGTTTTGTGGTTGAGTGTTTTTTTCCTCCATGTCATTAAAGCAAATAGAAAATGGCAGAGAGTGGAAGAGCTGAGACATTCTGGCCTGGAGATTTAAATTAGATTGCTGAATAAATTTTCTGCTATGGAGTAAGCCCCTAGGCTTTATTCAGAGTGTATTAAGAGTGAGACCTTTGCAACCTACTGTAGGGAACCTGCTTTAGCAGGGAGGTTGGACTTGATCTCCAGAGGTCCCTTCCAATTGTACAATTCTGTGATTCTGTGTCACTTCCTACTGCTTGCACATCAGATAGAACAAGGAGGTAAGAAGATGATCACTGCTTAAATAAGGAACCTTGATTTATAATACTGTGAGATCTGGAATAGTCACTGTTGAGATAAATTTTTATCTAAGGAGTTCCAAATAAACTTCAAAGAAATCTATGTCTTTCCCTACTCTATGGCAAAGCCTAGAGAACATAACTTAGAAAAGATATTCCCTGAAACTTTTGTTTTAACAGATTCAGTTCTCATCCTCCCCTTTTGATGAAATTCACAGCTGTGAATAGTATCTTAAAGCAGAAGCTATAACTAAAACATGTCAGATTTTGGAGGTTGGGTTACCATGGACAAAGCCCATGCAAATTTTGCAGTCTGCTTTATCTCCTCACTGTCTCTTCCACATATGTAGGGTTCTGTCTTTGTATTTACATGTTTTCAGATTTTTTACTACGTGGGATAAACTGGATAGAGACAAATTAATTTATTTTCTGTAAGATTAATTTTGTCCTGAGGAACTGTAATGGCTCTGGGGACAGACTGCTGATAGTTTTGTGTGGTTCTTCATGGGTATTTAGAGACAGATTGATAGATGCAAATAACAGATAAAAAACGTCATTTATTATAGAATTATTGCTACCAGTATTGCAGCAATACAATAGCATGCTGTAACTTTCACACCCAGAAACCTGTTCTTGCAGTTCATTTTCACTAACTCCTTCTAATCATTGATTCAAAAGCATAATGGCTGAAACTCTGTGCATGCCTTTTGATGGGGATTACAATAACACTTTTTTCACTTCAAGATGATAACTGGCTTACCTTAAAACTATTGGCAATTTTTAAAAAAGTTTTTAACTGGTCTCACTTGTTGAATGCTAAAAATTCAGTACCACAGCAATCGTATGTTCATATTTCATATAAAATCACATTTAGAAAACACAGAGAAGCTTAGATATCTATTACACGCACAGTAAGCTTAGATATCTATTATACATTATTCTTAGGGAAGCTAGTCTTGTTCTGATACAACATTTACACTTAGGTATCTTTAGCAACATATCTTAGTATAATTAATGTAACATTCTTCTAGCTGCAAGAATGAAGTGCATGGCTTTTGGTATGAATGAACATTATATTCTTGTTTTGGTCTGTGCAAAATACTAAGAATAATTTCACCTGGGAGACTGTTGTGAAGGGTAAGAAAAAGCTCCTCCCTTTTGGGATTTCTTATGCTTGGGAGTAGATGGAGGTCCAGGTGTAAAAATCATATCTACTCTGAAAGAAAAAGAAAAGTGCAACTCCGTGAGACTACCTCTAAATGCTAACACATGATACAAATGCATCTCTGCAGCACGCAATAGCAAAGACTTAAAAAGGAGTTTTGAAAATAGAGCTTAAAAAAGACAAAACTTGAAAAAGCAAACTAGATATTTCCTAGGTACTCAAGTAGTGCTGGACTATCAGTCAATGCGCCATCATTGGCATCTAATTATTCTTAGACACAATGAGCTGTACTTACTTACCTAGTTTTGACTGGAAATAGTGAATGGAGATTTAGCCAACTCAGTGATGAAAGTTTTGGGGAAAGTAAGGAATATTCATCTGACCAAATATGATTTAAAGAGGAATGAGCTGTGTCACAAATACCATTAATTACATTGACTAGCCCTCCATTAACTATGAGAGGAATCTCACATGATTTGACCTCGCTACTGGTGTTTCTTTCTACTGCTGAGCTGAACACCACAGGGCTGAGGCTGTGCTGTGATTCTTGCCTGGGCTCACCTGGGATTTATCTTCCCCCCACAGAGCCCTGCCATAAATACAACACAAGACAGGCATAATCACATCAGCACCTTTACAGCTACTAGCAGTTAAGCATTTTGCAGAGATCCCCTGCTGCTGAAAATCATGCAACAGCTCAGTTTAAGTTAGAGGAATGACCTCCAGCACAGGGTGTGTAAACCATGCTGCAGACACAGATTTCTGACATCATGAGCTCTCATCAACTTTCTGAGCTCACAAAATATTTCATATGTATCAATTTACACTTGAAGAGATTTAAAAGCTTTTGCGCTAGTGTATTTTTGCACTTGTATTAGATGGTTCACTTTGCACAGTTCAGCAGATAAACCAGCTCAAAAGAAAACTCTGTAGTGCAGCTGCAGCTTTTATTGATCATCTGCAAAAAGGGGAGAAAATTTCACTATAATCAACGGAGGCAGTGGTCAAGAAAATTCCCAGGATTTTTGATTGCTGTGTTCTACATATGAGCCAGTGCTCTCTTCTGCTGCAGCTACCCCAGCTAGCTACTCACTCACCTTTACTTTTTGGGAAAGAGACTTTCTGATAGACCAGCTGTGCTATGCAAAGACAGCTTCTGGGTAGCCTTGTACAAGCACAGACCAACTACACTTTTGCCAGCACAGTTCCACATTTTCCCCACTTCCCAGAGGATTCTTACCTTGCCTGAAGATACTTTATTCTGGAAAGCATATCAAGATGCCCTGCTGAGTATTGCTCTATCACATCCTTTACATCATAAGGCCTCAAAGTCTCCTTGAATTTTTTTTTATAGAGACGAAACTGTAGTATTCTGTGTAAAAGAAGGAAACATTACTAAGCTCCTGTATAAGAGGACTTGTCTGAATGAATTACCTCCTATTAGCCTTCAAGGTCAGGATAAACTGTATAAGGCAAAAAAAAAAAAGGAGGAAAAACATCTTGGCTTATGATTGAGTTTAAAGGGAAATTACATGAAATCAATTAGATTTGCACAGGATATGGGAGAGAAAGTTTTGCAAAAATAATAATGGCATGTCTTATGGAAGTGTACAAAACAGGGCAGCTGTAAATCCTGTGTTTGAAACCAAGCAGGTATCAGGAGGAGAAAAGGGGAAATTATGGAGGGAGCAAGGATGAAGTAACTTCCAGTAGGATGGAAGCAGTATTAATTTTTATTTTATTTGTATATATCAGTCAGGTAAATCAATCTTGGGTTATTGATAAAAATGATAAAATGAAAACAGACATCATATTCATGCAGAAGAAAACTAAGTATTGGGTTCAGAGCACTCATTGGTTATGGAAGTTTTGATGAGGGCAAAATGGACTTATAGACAATTGCATTTTGTGAAAGAAATACCTTCTATATACTATTTTCCTTTCTCAATCATTGCCCAGTTATTAGAAATTAAGTTCACTGTGGAGATGAAAAGGATGAATCTTATATAGGTTTTCAGTTATAATCTACCAATACAAGTTGTTAGTATGATATAGTATCCATAAATAATAATAATAAAAAAAGCTTTTCAGAAGTCATTAATTCAGATACTGTAAATGTATATTCTCTAGTAATGCAGGTGTTACTGTGCAATACCATCAACTGAAAATATAAAGCAAGATCTTTCATCACTTAGTAATTGATTGGAAGTTATTCTAGGCGGAAACCATTCTGAAATGGGAGGATGATGGGTTGGCTGAGAGCCTTGGCATGGATTGGGAATACATACAGTCATAATAAGCAACAATGGGACATCCATCCCATACACCTGAAATTGATTTATGAGCACTTCTTGATTTAGAGTATATAACAATCTTCTTTGAATCTTTTTAAAGAACATAGTATTTGGGGCACTCCAGACTTGACATTTTTCAACTAGATGTAGTAACTGCCTGGTTCAAGATTTAACTACCAGAATAAAAATGAAATGCAATGAAAGCAGAATACTTATATTGAGAAAATAATGGGGGAAGGGTAAAAAAATCCAAGTGCAGAGGTAATAAGGCATTAGTGAACTAATTTTGTGTTTTTGATGTGCTAAGCACATTATCAAGCCTTACTAGGAGTTTTTAGCCCCAGGGATTATTTCATGTGATGCAAAACTAGAAATGACACATGCCACAGGCTGATGACTGATCAAATGGAGATCTCAGCACCTATTAAAGCATGACAGACAAAAAAATATATTGCAGACTCACACAAATATAAATAAAGATTTATGTCAGTTGAGGATTTGTTGTTAAACTGAAATTTCAGCTTTACATGAATGTTACAGTAAGTTGAGCAGGATACTCCAATTATAGTATATTTTAATGATAAGGTGTATAATATCTTGCTTTTTAATAAGTATGTTTCTGGACAGTCTTCCAAAAATGGCCCGATCAGTGTTACTGAAAAACATTTTCCTTTCTGCATATTTTGAAAGAGGGCTTTGAATAGGATTTGCCTGAAGTTTTTCAGTTATCTACAATTGTTCCATCTATTTCATTCATAAAAATATGAAAGGCAACAAGTCATTTCCTGAAGCACAAACACTCAAAATCAAAACTGCGGAGAAGTTAAAGACACTTACCTGACAGCTCTGATGGCTGTCTTGAATGTGGGGATCATATCTTCCATGAGGAAGTCACTACTGTCGCCTCTCTCTTCTCCCCCAGGTTCCCCTGTTCCTGCATCTGCAAGGTAGGTCAAAAAAAGATGTGTGAACAACTGACGACACAAGTGGAATTTAGTAAAGGAACTTCTTTTGCAGATTTCTCTTACTCAAGTCAGCTCTTGAGAGAGATTTCATAATTCTGCTGGGATACAACTTCTACAGAAGATACAGGCCAAATATTCCCATTTCCACACCTCTGATCTCATGTAACTTCAGGGGAAGTATAATAAAGTCCCCAGAGTGGACACCCAAACTATATCCATGGTAGTATGGATGTATGTGCTGAGGCCAGCTGGCAGAATAAAGGAGAAACTGCCATTGAGAAAACATTTCAACACAACAGACAACAACAGAAAAGAGCGTTGAGGGAAGCTGAGGAAAAATATCCTGTCTTGTTGCACGGACACCCATAAATGGAAATCTTCTAGTGGGCAGCTGTCCTAAGGAAAGTGGGAAGGAAACAGTAGTTCACTCTATAAAAGGTTTAAATGGATTCTGATGAGCAGACAGATATGGGATAACTGGACACAAGTCTGGATGCAGCCCAGCTGGGAGCTACCTTAGCATAGAATCCCTGCTAATAAGCAGAGCCATGATAGCATGTGCTTTTTGGGGGATACAGATTCACTGCCCAGTGTGTCCTCTTGTCTGAGTTCAAATAGGTTGATTACATCACTGGCTGAATCGAATATCTATTGCTGTTTTTTGGAGGGCCATTGGCTTATTTCAAGCACTGTGCTGCCTGGACACCAGCATTTGTTTCCTGGAGCTTCCCCAGATGTGCCTCATAAAACCAGGAGATGGCAATGCTTGTTCCAGAAAACTGTAAACCTTCAACAGAAGATGCAGAGGAAGAAAGTAAAATGGGGAGAAAAGGGAATAGATAGAAAGAAATCAACACAGATGGACTACCTTCTGAGCTTTGCCAAAAAGCATACGCTTTCATTCGGAATGCAGTGCGAAAACGCTCCTTATTATTCAAGACAACATTCTTAGGCTCTTTTGAAGGACTTTCTTCAATGGCATCTACATTCAGAGGGGTAAATAGCTTTCCTTTAGTATTGGTACCACGAACCCGATCCAAGAGACCCAGCTTTTGGCTACAAAATAAGCAAAAGTAATCATTTTCCTCCTTTGTACACTTTAAACTTGTTTACATGATGCTTTAAATATAGAAGAGGCTAAATAAATGTTTTGTACGCAAGGACACTGCTGGGGCTACCATAATACATCAATGTCTTTGCAAGCAACAGCAAAGCTCCACATGTAATTAACTGGTTTTTATGAGTATTTTTTTTTATTGTATCAGTGTTGGAAATGTTACCAGAGGGTCGTACTATCTTCTTTATGTAATCCTGCACAATGCTTCAGCTCCAGTACCATGTCTGAAGCATTAGATTTTTTATTAAGAAAAAAAACATTATTACTTAGGCAGTTATATCAACTACAGGCAAAGATGCTTGGCCTTCCCTCATCAGTGCTTTCTTGAACTACTTCATCTACTGCAGACTATTAAATGAATAAGTCATGTGCATTGTCAAGAAAAGAAGAAAGGTCAAATGTGCTGTGAACCAAATAAATTATCAGCAAGACACTGGAAGGGGATTGCCAAGCAATTACTTGCTACCTGGTAGGGCAGGCCACTCAGTTCTCTCCATGATTCAATTTCAGTAGTTTCTCATTATTCTAGAAATTTAAGTGTTCTAAACACATTATGGTAAAATGACTTATTTTGTTGCTCTGATGATTCCTTGCATTGTCCTCTTTCAGAATAATGTACCAGACATTGTCACATCAGTGACGATGTATAGCTAGAACTGCATCTACCTGCCATCTTACTGGTATCAGTATCCCTTCTCACAGCCTAATGACCATAACAGTCTTAAAAGTAATTAGTAATACCACTAAAAAAGCAGAACAAAATAATTTGCTAGTTAGTGTACCCACTTAAATATGCTCTGAACAATCTGTAGGTGAGAGATGGTATAAAACATTTGATTTTCTTGTTTGTTTTACTGCTAAAAATATATTGTTTTGAACATTTGTTAAGAAACGTAAATGTGGGACTAAGTCATGAGAAGAGAGCCTGCCTCTTAATCCAATCCTGAATAGTGCAACGGGGAACAGCTCTGGAAAGAGGAGAATCATGCACATGTGGCCAAGAGGCAGATCTGTATGGGAGAGTAGGGCAAGAGAGTTGAGTGGGGTAGAGAAAAAAACACAACTGACAAGTTTCTGAGAGCCACAGTGGGGAGCAAAGCTGAAGGAAGAACTAGAGGCCAGGATAAAGAGATTTTATTCGTATTCAGAGAGGTGTTTGTGCAGATTGTTCAGCCAAAGCCACTGAACTTGCAGGTGTGGAAAAGCAAGGATGGAGAGGGTCCACCCTGTAAGGACATAGTAGTCAAAGCTAATTACTTGTGTGCAGAGGTTGTGAGTGAAGAGTCTCACTCACAGGACTATTTATTCTCTGTTTAAGGAGCTATCATCTTGGTCAGATGGATTTTTTGTGTGTTCTAGCGATGTCTTTGGAAGCTGGGGATTTTTAGTGTCAACAACACCCCTCTTTGACAGAAGGAGCTATTTCCACCTCAGAGCTCTGCCTGTGGGTATCTCACCACAGTGGAAGTTTTTGGAATATTCTTCTTAAAATAGCAATTAAATAGATAGAAACAGCAGCTTTTATAGGAGTGCTGACTCTAGTAAGAATACTGCAACTTACAGCATAAAAAGTTCCCAAATTTATTTGAGCATTGCAATTCACAGTTGCTGCAGGTGTTTTTGTTTTTTTTTTAATATGAGTTACTGGAGCCCCCATCTTTACTATCAGATTCTTATTAATAATTCTTTTGACCCAGAAGGGAGAGCTGGACTAGATGATCTCCAGAGACCCTTTCTAACTCCTGCAATTCTGTGATTCTGTGAAATATCCCTGTCTTAAAAGGCTGAAGTACAAACATTTGTGTAGAATGTTTTCTCAGACTTTCTGAATTTTGTTGTTGACAATATCGCAATACTTGTAAATGCAGTTTCTGCTGCTTATTAAATTCAGACATGCATATGAAGTGTATACGTGTGTGCAGGTATGGAAGTGGCAAAACTAAGGACTTGTGTGAGTATGGAGACACACAGCTAGTCCTGATGTATCGGCAGTGCCAGACCTGAAGTCAATGATTTGAGGAGATAAAAGCACAGATCTGAGAGAAGAATTAGAATGATCTTAGTGAGTGGTATTAATTTTACCCAGATTTTGCCCTTGTGTAGTTTCCTGAGGAATTAATAGCTTGAGGGGAAGATGTACAAAGTGCAGACAAATATGCAAAGCAAAAATCAAGGAACGCTTTTCTGTTTGTAGAAAAATAAGAAATACTACTTATTGATGTCTATGGTGAATTAGTCACCACAAAACGTGTAGGGTACTTTCATGTTCAGCCTTAAGAATTTTTTTTTTTAAATGAATTCCATAGTTTCTTCTTCTGGTCTGAACTCTGGATCTGACTGATCTGACACAGTGCTCCAAAGGCTAAACTAGTGGTGAGTATAGGATCTGAAAAACCAGTTTGCTTTCTATTAAGATAGAGAAATCTGTGGTCTCTTCTGTATTACTGTCACTTATCTATATTCTCAGAGGCCATGTCTGAGAGACGTAGTGCTGTGCAGGACAGATGTCTTTATTCCAAGGCATCGCTGTGAACTTTGGATTATTCAAGCACTCATATACTATATATAGAAAAAAACATATACTAGGAGAGGAAGACAGCTAACTTGAGCAAGTCTAGAAAGGGCATGGCAATAAAAGCCAACTGAATGATTTGTGTAGTGTTTGGGGGGTTAAAGTAGGAAGAAAACACTGAAAAATATTTTAATGCAGAGGAAAGTACTGAAGACTAACTGAGTGATAGCAAAGAGTCAGCCAGGAAATATAAACTCATGGGCATGAAAATTAGGAGTGAAGTTTTCAATGTGAGGAAAGACAGAGAAATTAATTAAGCATGTCTGGAGAGGCAGTGATCTTTGTAGACTGAAGGAAACTATAAAGCGAGCTACAAAGAGGAAGAAACTAAAGCAGAGAAGGTCTGTTTACTGTTAATAAAACTAAACATTTTCCTCTAAGTTTGAAACAATTGTAGGTACAATAGGCTTGTTATGGAGATTAGCATTTCGTGCTAAGATTAACAGATAACCAGTGATAAATAAATCTCAAATGAGAGAGGAGAATTTAGCCCATCTGTACTTAGGATTTCAAGATTGAACATATTAGTTAGAAGGGTTTCTGGAAAAACAGTCAAGGATGAGAAGGAAGCTCTAAGGAGGATGAAATCTAGGAGTGAAACTCAGACGATTTCATACAATGAAGTAATTTTGTCAAAGGAGAGGAGTGGTCACATGTACCACATTGCCTTGGAGCTATTTATCAAACCTCACAAGATTTGTTTTAGTAGCACTGCAGAGAAGTTCTAAATGGAAGAATATGCTTACGGGAAAGAACTTGAAAACTGAAGAAAGAGAAAAATAGGTAAGACAGAGGATTTCTGTTGCTTATGAAAAGCAGTTAAAAAACGATATTGGAGAAAAGTAGTTGTTATTTCACATGGCCTCTGAATCTCTTTCCAGAAAGTTGCTCAGTACTTCAAAACACATATCCAGATGCCTCAAAGTTTTCCCCTTAAAATTCCTATATCAACTGTCTGTATTACCAAAAGATAAGAATGCACAAATGGCATTGAAGGTTTCACATAGACCAAAGGAGCAGGCAAAGGGTTAGTGGACAATGCAAAGAATCCAAAATATTCACCCTGTGGTGGTGATTTTTTTTTCAGTGCAGGGACAGAAATTTCTGTCATGGACCTACCTCAGAATAGCAGTAATCAAGATTTCATAACCTGCTCATAGATCTAAACAGATCAAACTATTCCTCTGCATTCAGCAAAAAAGGCTGCCTATTTGGTATGATGTTCTCCATTGCATATATAGTTACCCTCTTTTTTTTTTTTTTTTTTTTTTTTATTATGGTAGCTAATACGAACATAAGCCATTCCCAAATTGCCTTTCTAGAGTAACTTTTCCCATTGATAAGTGCCAGTTCATGAACAAATCACTGTCCAAAGACTGTTGCACAGGCATCTTAGATTTAGAACTCAACTGATCTGCTTTAAGCTCTTTAAAATCTTGCCTAAGATTGATCTTTAGATTCCTTTTTATGCTCAGTGGGAAGATAGCAACCTGCTGAGACTGTTTCACTTTAGAATGACTTCCCAGCTGGAGGAACTTGTCTGTTATTATTGATTACAGAAAGATCTAGGTGAGAATTAATTTGAAATGCATATCTCTCTAGCCTAAGCTGAAGTTATGCGATCCAGTGCCTTTCTCATTAATGTAATGCTGATGATTAACCCTTAAAGTAACATTCACTCATATCAGTATTTTTACATAATAAATATAGAAAATTGTGGTCATATGCAGGCAGCCAGAGCAGTAGAATACTCAGAAAATCAATCTTCAGCTTCACATGAAAAATACAATATGTTGTATAGAAAAAAAAAACAATGAAGGTTCTTTCCAGACAAATGGCTAGCTGTCATCATGGAAAAGATGGACTTTACTCTCATTTCCAGGGGATGAAATCTGGGTCTGCTGGGGTTTATGCTTACATAGTGATTTTTAAAAACACTCAGGAAACATTTTTTCTCATGACACAATCCCCATCATTAAAAGAGCATGCGCATGGCTCAGTCTCAGAGTATGAAGCATGCGCAAATCACATCATCCTTCATGAGAGTGGCTAGGACAGTGGTTCCCACCTACAAGTTCATGTATTGCTGCTTGTCTTTCAGAATCCACCTACTGATATTAGCTGCTCTTTCTCTCTTTGGGACAGTGGTCTCACATCCTTTGGCTTTCCCATAGGAAAATAGGATTTCTGATTTCCAGTGCTATTCCAGAAATTGCAGGGCATATCCCAAACATAATGATAAAAGTGCAGAGTTTTTTTTTTCTGACTAGCTTGGATACATTGCCATTTCTTGTCTTGCATGCCATTGCATCCTCTCCTTTGTGATGGGATAAAAGTTTTCCTCAAACCTTTATCTTCAAAGTGGAGTCCAAGGATGGGAACCCCTTTATGCTAGATTAGATACAGACCATTACAAAGGGAGGAAGGCAGATGCATTGCAAACTATCTTCATAGCTAAAGGACAGTTCAGCTCTCAGATTCTTGCTCCCATAGAGCAGAGGGAAATATTTTGGAACATCTGAGAGAAGAATTTACTTGAGGGATACACAAGAAATGGCTGGCTTCTGCAGCAGATGTTCTACCCCTGCTGTGAATAAAGAGTGGGAACCACTGAACTAGGAATACTGGTTCAGAAACAGTCATGCATGGAAATAATGCAGTTACATCCCATCATGCAAGCCAGATACTCTCCTCTCTGTGTTTTGCTTAACATTGGAGTTTCATAAGCAAATGAGACGTGTATGAGAAGAAAAATAATGAATTAATACTAAAAATGAGTCAAACACAACCCTCTTCCACATATTTACCCTTTTCAACTCACACAGAGTAATAATAACCAGGAAATCTCATATTTTTGCAATTTATCTAACCACTAGGATAGCTGATCATTAGGTTAGGCTAGTTTCAAATAACTGGAAGCGAAAGGAAGCCAGGCTTACTCCAGTATTGTACTGCATTATCAGCTGTACTATCACTGTATGGGTGAACTTAGGTTTGGGAAATCAAACATTCTAAATGAGATTTTCAGAAATATTCTCCTTTGAGCTGTTCCCAATGGAAATTAGCATACAACTAATATGAAGACAGCAATGAGCCCAGATGAAAATCTAACCCTCAGTGAATACTTTCAACTCATCTCTAAGAGTCCTCATGTTTTCCCAATATAAAACACAGAACACTCTTCTGTTCCAAAGTACTTACAAAATTTAGCCAATCAGCTTTTCCTATCAAGAAAATCAAATAACATTTATTTCTATAGAGAATAACACACAAAAATGATCAGCTTCAAAATAGTTGACCATAACTACTTGACAACTAATATCTTCTTTTAAAAAGCCACTTGGCACCATGAATCTCAAGGTCTAAATTTGCAAGTTTCTGATTTGGGAGGGAAAAATGTCCCATTTTAGCTAACGCATTTCCTCTTCCTTTGGTGGTTCATGTCCTTCTTGGTATTTAAGTGTAGACCTAACTTTAAACTCAAACTCACCATCCAAATTGTCTGGTGAGAAATATGAGCATGAGTTCTTCTTTAGACTCATCTTTGACGCTCTTCAGAAAGAGAAGGAGCCCCTGCTCACACTACCTGGCTTTTTCTCAGTCCCTTTCCTCATTCCCCTCTAAAGTGATTAGAAATGGGCAAAAATAAGCAATATCAGCCTAATATTCCATGGGGAGAATACTACAAGTTCAATTCCTTGTGAAAACAAGATGGATATTTTTCACCAAAGGATGCAGCCAGAAATGTAAATAGAAATCACATGGATGTTGACCCACTCTTTACTTGGCAGTGAACATTTCTCCATGCATTGATCACTAGAAAAATCAGTGTCTCTCAAATATTTTGCATGGGCCAATCATCAAATGAAAAATGGAATGCTTCACTAGCAGCTCTCCAAAAGATGAAGGGCTTAGACTAGGAAAGCTGAATTATGTACTGATGTTTGTGAAATGAAGTAGAAATGAGAAGAACAAGATAAAGTTGAATGACAGGAAGATGTTTGTGCAGGATAAAATAAAATATTTAACAATGTAGTCAAACTCTTAGTATTTCCAATGATGTGTCTTTCAGAATTCTGGATTGCTACTAATTATTTCTATGTTTCACTGCAAGAAGAAAAGGTCCTTGCCCCAAGTCTTAATTCACAGTTCAGCAAGATGTTTAAGCATGTCACTAACTTCATTCAGATGATCAAAATCATCCACTTTTTTTTCCATTTCCTGAACCTCAACCTGTAAATACATATGCAGGAATGTTGATCTGCTGAACTCAAATGCAAAGTTTCTTGCATGCATTTGTATTGACAGGGTTGGGGCTGCACAAGAAATGTTTTTCAGCTCTTACAGGAGATTTTTCACCCATAGACTTCTAGACGCTTAGCAGAGTAGGTTAGTATCATTCTCACTCTATGAAAACAGTGAAAAGCGCTTGTTTGTAAGCAGATCATTGGCAGAGCTATGACTAGATACCATGTTTTCAGAACAGCAGAAAAATGAACTATCTGCAAGATCATGCAAGCTTATTTTTATATTTAAGTAATGTTTCTTTCTTATCTCCCTTACTTTTCATGGTGGTTAGATGAACTACTGCTGTCAAAACAGAAATTGCAGGCAGAGAATGGCATGCAAGAAATATGAAGAGTAAGGCTCAATTGTTACTTGAATGTATATACCTAAGTTTTCTCGTGAGGCTCGATCCAAAGAATGACTCCCTACTAAACATGACATTACTGTAAAGTGAAGAAAAGTTATTAAGATGAGACGTTAATGATAACCCATGAAAAGCTCTATGAAAGAGAATGGGAATAGCCTTTCATTTGTATTTAATGAAGTATGCAGTTCAGAGTGACTTTTTTCCCCTTCCTGTTTTGGGAAGTTGCATTAAGAAGAAATGCTGATAGTGAAATTTTCCAGCCTTGCTAACTATGCTTTTATTTTCAGTAAGTTGTAATTACTGGTAATACAAAAATGCACCACATTATATGCATTATATTATACTCACATAGTAGGTAAGACTAGTACAATATTCTGCCACTTAAAGATCTCAAAACATATTTCCAAGGACAGAGGGATATTATTTATCTTGAAGACATAAGGAAACAGGGATAAACGTCTTTTCTGCAGTCACACAATAGCTGACCTTGGAATTAATGTGTTTTCCTGATGTCTCCTTCTACAGTTTGGTAATGCTCTATGCAGAAATTAAAAACCTGACTAGGAGCAAAGCCCTAGGAGAAAGTTCAAAATCCTTCACTAAAGTGCCTGTATACACACGTGATTCAAAATTAACGCACTAATCAAAGTAAGTGCTAATAGCTGTTAACAACAGTGCGGAAAAATCATGCCACAATTACTTCCTCAAACACAGACATAAACAGTTGTTTCAAAATAAACAATGTTCACTCTGCAAAAGCCCTCTCCAAAGGATGGGACATGTAAGTCAGGCACCTTAGTATTAGCTGAATGAGAGCACTCTAGTAAATAAGGATATTAATGTAACTTTTTACATCAAATTCCCTTTCTGGGAAGATGAAAATCCTTTATAATACATACAAAAGTGCAACAGCATAGGAGTCTTCAGATCAGGTCGAAACAGGAAATCCTCCTTTCTCTACAGACACAATTGCAATCTGAGATTTCATAGAATCATAGAATACTTAGAGTTGGAAGGGACCTCTTAAGGTCACCTAGTCCAACTCCCCTACAGTGAACAGGGACATTGACAGCTAGAGCAGGCAGCCCAGGGCCTGCTCCAGCCTGACCTGGAAAGTATCCAGGGACAGGGCAGCCACTGCCTCTCTGGAGAACCTGTTCCAGTGGCTCACCACTCTCACTGTAAAAGACTTTTTCCATATATCTAACTTAACTCTACTCTCTTTAAGCTTGAAACCATTTCCCCTTGTTCTATCACCACAGACCCTGCTAAAGAGTCTGTCCTCTTCTTTCCAATAGCTCCCTTTTAGATACTGAAAGGCTACTATAAGGTCTCCCCAGAGCCTTCTCTTCTCCAGGCTGAACAGCCCCAGCTCTCTCAGCCTGTCCTTGTAGGAGAGGTGTTCCAACCCTTTTGTCATTTCTGTGGCCCTTCTTTGGACATGCTCTAGCAGGTCCACATCTCTCCTGTACTGAGGACTCCGCATCTGGATGCAGTACTCCAGGTGAGGCCTCACCAGCGCAGAGTAGAGGGGCAAAATCAGCTCCCTCGATCTGCTTGCCAGCCCAGGAAACAGTTGGCTTTCTGGGCTGTGAGGGCACACTGCTGGCTCATGTGCAGCTTCCCATTCACCAGTACCCTCAGGTCATTTTCAGTAGGGCTGGCAGCTTAAAGCATTGATTAAAGAAGAAACAGCTAGTGGCATCTGCAGCATGAAGCCAGCAGACTCCCCACCAGCAAGCACTGAAAAGCACAGTCCCAGTTACTCCTGGTTTTGGGGATGTACAGGGCTTGTAGGTAAAGTGCTGTTCTTAACAGAGCAACATTGCAAATCTCTTCAGTACTTACATGATTCAGCCCACTGTCTGGGTTAACATGTTCTTCATCGCATCTCACATCTTTAGTTCTAGTTTACAGTAAGCTTCAGTAAAGCCTTGGGCTGTTGTCAGATTTTAATTAGCTTTCTACTACCACAAATCCTTCTCTGCAAACTTGCCTTGGCATACAACTTCTGAAATGGACTCTTCACATTGCAGCTTACTCTGTGTTTTTTCCCAAATGGTCTAAGAACAAGGAGTTGCATCTACATGTGATTTTATTATGCTGCCAGCTCCTGCTTGGAGCAGAGGTCCTAGAAAGATCTGTCATAGAATCCAACTCTATGGGGTTCATAAAGAGCTTTCATGTTGAAGAATAGAAACTCTGACATTTAGTGCACTGTCCATCTTAAATTTTCACACAGCTGGGCCTCATTTTTTAATTTTCAAAGAATCACAGAATCACAGAATTGCAGGGGTTGGAAGAGACCTCAAGAGATCATCAAGTCCAAACCCTCCACTAAAGCAGGTACCCTACTATAGGTCACACAGGTAAGAGTCCAGGCAGATCTTGAATATCTCCACAGAAGGAGACTCCACAACCTCTCTGGGCAACCTGTTCCAGTGCTCTGTCACCCTTACTGTATAGAAGTTCTTCCACATGTTTGTGTAGAACTTCCAATGTTCAATTTTTAGGCCATTACTCCTTGTCCTATTGCTACACACCATCGAGAAGAGCCTGGCCGCATCCATTTGCCTCCCACCTCCCTTTACATACTGATAAACATTTATCAGATCCCCACAGTCTTCTTTTCCCCAGACTGAACAGATCCAGGTCACTCAATCTTTCCTCATATGGGAGATGCTCCAGGCCCTTTATCATCTTTGTGGCCCTCCACTGGACTCCTAGGAGATCCCTGTCTTTTATTGAACTGAAGAGCCCACAACTGGACACAGTAGCCTAAATGTGGCCTCACCAGGGAAGAGTAGAGGGGAGGAGAAACTCCCTTGACCTTCTGACCATGCTCTTTTTAATGCACCCCATTACCTCCCTCAACTTACTGGCCACACTCATTTTAATGCATCCCAGGATACCATTGGCCTTCTTGGCCACAAGGGCACACTGCTGGCTCATGGCCAACCTGCTGTACACCAGGTCTCCCAAGTCCTTCTCTGCAGAGTTCCGCTCCAGTAGGTCATCCCCTAACCTGTACTGAAGCACGTGGTTATTCCTACCCAGGTGTAGGACTCCATACCTGCTTTTGTTGAACCCCATCAGGCTCCTCACCACCCAACTATCCAGTCTGTCCAGGTCTTGATGAATGGCGGCACACCCTTCTGGTATGTCAGCCAATACTCTCAGCTTTGTATCATCAGCAAACTTGCTGAAAGTGGACTCTATCCCTTCATCCAGGTCATTGATGAAGATGTTGAACAAGACCAAACCCAGAACAGCCCCCTGAGCAACACTGCTAGTTACAAGCCTCCAACCGGACTCTGCACTGCTGATGTCCTGAACCTTCTGAGCTCTGCTAGTGAGGCAGTTCTCAATCCATCTCACTGTCCACTCATCTATCCCACATTTTCTAAGTTTCATAGCAAGGATGTTGTGGGAGACAGTGTCAAACACCTTGCTGAAGTCAAGGTACACAACATCCACTGCTCTTCCACCATCTACCCAGCCAGTGATGACATCATAGAAGGCTATCAGGCTGGTCAAGTATGATTTCTCCTTGGTGAATCTATGTTGAGTACTTCTGATAACCTTCTTCTCTTCCAATTGCTTGGAGATGGCATCCAGAACAAGTTGTTCCATCACATTTCCAGAGACAGAGATGAGGCTGGCTGCCCTGTAGTTTCCTGGATCCTCCTTCTTGCCCTTTTAAAAGACTGGAGTGACATTGGCTATCCTCTAGTCTTCAGGCACCTCTCTCATTTGCCAGGACCTTTCAAAGATGACAGAGAGCAGTTCAGCAATCACCTCTGCCAGTTCTCTCAGCACATGTGGGTGCATCCCATCGGGGCCCATGGATTTGTATGCATTGATTTTGGATTGATGCTCTCTGATCAAATCCACCTCGACCAGCGGAAAGTCTTCCTTTCCCCAGACTGTCTTAACTCCAGTGTCTGGGATTCCTGAGGGCTAGTCTTAGCAATAAAGACTGAAGCAAAAAAGGCATTCAGAATCTTTGCCTTCTCAGTGTCCCCTGCTACCAAGGCACCCACCTCATTTAGTAGGGATTCCACATCCCTTCCTTTCACTGTTGACATTCTTAAAAAAATCTTTCTTGTTATCCTTTACCTCCTTTGCAAGGTTTAATTCCAAGAGGGCCTCAGCCTTCCTCATTGCATCCCTATAGGCTCTTATAACAATCCTATATTCTTCCCAGGTGGACAGGCCCTTTTTCCACATTTCGTGGACCTTCTTCTTTCTTTTCAGTTTATCCATGAGTTCCTTGCTCATCTATGTAGGTCTCTTGCCACCTTTCCCAAATTTCTTACTCTTAGGGATGCACCAGTCTTGAGCTTGGAAGAAACGGTGTTTAAGCAGCAACCAGCTCTCATGGGCCCTTTTACCTTCTAACACTGTAGCCCATGGGATACCTCCAAGTAGGTCTTTGAAGAAGTCAAAGTTGGCTCTCCTGAGGTCCAGGGCAGCAATTCTACTTATTGCTTTGCTTCTTCCACACAATATCTTGAACTCCACCATTTCATGATCACTGCATCCCAAGCTTCCCTCACCCACCATATCACTGACCATCCCTTCCTTTTTGGTAAAAACAAGGTCAAGTAGCACACCCCTCCTCACTGGCTCCTTCATCACCTGCATCAGAAAGTTATCATCAACACACTGCAGAAACCACCTGAACCTTGTGTGCCTGGCTGTGTTGCTCATCCAACAAATGTCAGGATGGTTGAAGTTCCCCATGAGAACCATTCCTGGGGATAGTGAGGCTACTTCCAGCTGTTCGTAAAAGGCTTCCCCTCCTGATCAGGTGGCCTGGAGTACGCACTCACAACAGCGTCACCTATGTTAGCCCGCCCCTTCATTCTTACTCACAAACTCTCCACTTGTTCATCTCTCCCGCCGAAGTGGAGCTCAGTATATTCTAGTTGCTCTCTCACATAAAGAGCAACTCCACCACGTCACCTCATCAGCCTTCCTTTCCAAAAGAGGACATAGCCATCCATGACAGCATTCCAGTCATGTGAGCTGTTCCACCATGTCTTTGTGACCACAATGAGATCATGGCTCTGTGATTGCACACAGCTTCCTGTTTATTTCCCATACTGTGCATTGGTATACAGGCACTTTAGGGAAGCAGAGGATGCAAGTATCTCTAGAGGGATGCAAGAAGGTTTAAGCCAGACTACTGGTGATGTTATCTTCTCTGAAGAGTAATTACAAAATCCAGTTGGACAACTGAGAGGCATTTCTCCAGAGTTTACTAAAAAGGCAGCATTACCAGGCCCGTCTCTGTCACAAGGGGCTCCATCCCCTTTCCCCATCGACCTAGTTTAAAGCTCTGGTAATCAATACAGCCACCCTGCTCCCCAGAACACTTTTGTCCCATTTGCTCTGTCATATTCTGTCTGATGCCCACATACCTGGTCTTTCAAAGTCCTGCCCAAGATCATAATACTCAAAACCTTGATCCTGACACCATCCTCTCAGCCAGTAATTTACCCAATCTATTCTCCTCCTTAATCATAGAATCACTCAGGTTGGAAAAGACCTTTAAGATCATCAAGTCCAACCTCCTTCTTACTTAATTGACTGCTAATACTTTCTGACTCTTTTGGGAAAGATTTGGACCCATTCTTTTCTCCATTACACAGTTCAGACAATTAACTTATTACTACAACCTACCCATTAAGTACTCCACTGTGCAAGACTGAGTGTATTGATGGGCTACTCTCTCCACTAGGACCACATTTCCTTATTGCCCATTTAATTCAATATAGCCTTCAACACAAACTGCAGTACAACTTATACTTCCCATACTAAATCAGTACGGGAAGAAGATTAAATCTTTTGCCTTTTTTTTTTTTTTAACTATATGATCTGTAATAAGAGTTTTATGAGAGATGGGATGTGGAACTGTCAAAATGAGCAGATTTTAGAGCTCAGTCTCATATCTACTGAGGTCATTGGATGCTTCCACAAGTGCCAATGTTTGTCTTTTTACCTGGAGGGGTTACAATCCATTTTTTATAATGCTTATTTCTCTAAACACATTGTTACTAAGGCTCCCATATAGGATTAATGATGATTTTGCTGAAGGTTTTTACTTACCTAAAAATTCAAAAACAACACATAACCCTCTAGAACGAGGGCCATGGGATTACAGTTTTAAAGATTCTGGGCTGAGAGTCATAATTTTCAGTTTTTAATCCAATTCATCCATGTTAAATGCTTTCTACTGGCCTAAACAATAGAGCAACTCAGAGGGTACTTGAGAAATTGTTCTGTCACTGCAGGTGCAGAAACTTCTCTAGGAGAGCTGTAATTCCCCGGCAGTTTACAAATTTTTCTACAATTCTTACTCATTTTCTGTATATTTTAAATGGGAATGAAAATGGAAACAGCTTAATCATAAGTCTTTGTGGAACTATTTATCCTTTAATACCTATTGACTTTCATTGTGGATTATCCATTGATAGTAGTTTAGCATTTAAGTGTTTTATGTTGTTGACCTAAGAGGTTAAATTACTTTATGTGCTTTCAAATCTGTAATTTAGCTGGAGGAGTTATGAATAATTCATTTACAAATATATCCAAGACCTTGTAGGTTCACTGACAGTGTCTGCTCTGCTGTAGTCTTCAATGACTAACCAGTATTAGGATCAATTATTCTTTCATTCTCTTTGCTCATAAATCCCCAAAGTTACTGCAAACTTTCTCATCTACTTCAGCAGAGGTGAGAACAAGCCCTCAACCCTAATGTAGCCTTATTAGTAAAGTGAGAGAGCTTGATTATCCTATTCATCCATCTTAGCCTTTCATCTTCCTATTTATCATCAAGAAATCTGTGAATATGTTGAAATGACACAGACCTGATCCCTTACATCAAAACATTGTTCTGTGCAGGACTGTTGAGCAATAACATGAGGCAGAACTTTCAATTCACCGCAGAACAACCTGAATGCTAAACCCTGCCCCTACAGCATGGACCAGGAGAAATCTCTATAGACTGTGATTAATCATAACAAACAATAAGGCTGTTTACAGACAATCAGCAAGCAACACTTTCCATTTCTACTATTAGCATTTTAGCTGTGTTGTTAAGTTGGGAACAAAGCAAGCAACTAAGAAATGGATTGGTTAATAATTTTTAATGGCTACCTATGGTGTTAGTAGCATGTTTTGGTTAACAGCTCATAAATCCACAAAGAACCATTTAACCTGCGTTCTCCAATAACTGTATTAAAAGAAGTCTATAATAATGACAGAGGCATACCTGGCAGTACCATCCAATTGCTCTTTCCTTTTATAGATGAGAGGAAGCATTACAAGAAAGGAAGAAGAGAAGAATTACACAATAAATCCAGCAGATTCTTTTAATGGAAATTGTTAATCTATTGCTAATTGTTTATACTTTTTTTGTTCCATGATCAGATAATTTCTGACAACAGAATTAAAAGCTTTGACACTACATTTTCAGCTAGTCATAAAGCAAAGTAAATGAAACAGTTCACTGAAATCAATCTTTGCTGCTTAGAATGGTAATCCAGCATTTGATGAGAAGTCAATCCCTTGCCCTCTCTCCCAGGACCTTATTTGCAAAACACCTCTTAAATTTCAGGTTACATTTAAATCATAGAAGAACCTTCGTACAAAGGACAAGTTTGAAAACACAGTAGTGAGTCTAGACTTCAGGTGAACCTGAGAAGTATTCTCTGAACAAAATGTGAGGTCAAGGAACCCTGTAGGAATCACTGTGTAATGGATAATGTGGGAATAGATACAGAGTGAGGAGGGATACAAAAAAGAAAAATACTGAGCCTTAATTAAACACTTGTGCTTTTTCTTAGAGATTTCCTTTGTGACCGATGCGAGATTAGTTCTAAAGAAATACAATGTGAATAAAACAAAGAAATAGGTAATATTTGTGATTTTCCCTTTGAGAAGGCAGGAAACTGAAAAGTTTCTTCAAGTCAGTTTTAAGCAACAGCAGGCATTGCTGTATTAGCACAGTGAGTACAGCTCATCTGTGCTGAGCGATGGGTTCAGAGCACTTGTTTTCAGAACGAAGCATAACAGCAAGCCCAGAATGAATGTTGAAATTATATCCTTTGTTAATTAATACCCATTATTAGCAACTGATTGTCTATAGCTGGAAGAATGGGCATTTAATGGGCATTTTTGTATTAATACCTCAAGGTGAGACAAGAAAAGTGAGTATCAGACACCCATTAATTTACGAGAACAGATTAATTATAAATGTTTTATGCATGAAATGCTTTCCACTGAACTCTAGAGTGGTGATCATAATTAGGATTAAAAAATAGTGACCCCAACTCACCAACAAAGTTTTCTTGTGAACCTTCAATGAACAGTGTCAGGACAGTTTTAGACATTCCTTGACTGTCCTCCACTGAATTATACCCATAAACAAACAGTATTGCCAAAAGATAAGCATCTAACAAGCATTAATTGTGTTCTTGTGTCATGGCCACCACTGTGACAATACAGTTCTCAGACTGGTTGAACTGGAGAGGGAAAAGTAAGAACTTTCAGCACAGCCCATCTCTATAAAATATAGAGTTACATCCTAGAAGGTGTGAACAGTGCAGGGGCCTGTGGCTCAAACTTTCTCGGGATCAAAATTATAGAGGGAGAAACTGAGATCAATAAACTCCAAAGTCTTACAAAAGGAAGCTGTTTGCAAGACAACCTTCTCCTTTGTTCAACCCCAACATGAGAGACACAAAGGGAGTTATCCACGTGCACATGGAACCAGAAGACAAAAGCATGTTTTTCACTCTCAACTAGGAAAATGGTAACTGGCAACTCTCTGCTACCTATGAAAACTTCATTATATACAAAACTCTGTACTTCCTGTCCTGACTTAAACTTCACAGAAAATGGTGATGGAAGGGTGGGCAATTCACTTACCTGAAAAATGGAAATGATACAATTGATTCATAAAACCTCCAGGTAGCAACAAGATCAATCCTGTTGGGGTTAGTAGCGTAGTATCTCCAGGCAGCCTGGAGATTTCAAGGGTGAGACAATAATTAGTATAAGGTAAGGCTGTTCCTCAGTCTGAAAACAGCTACATTATTTCAAAGACGACAATGATTCACCTGAGTGACTATCTGGAAATGAATTACTAATGAGTCATACCAAATAACTGTTGATATATGGCAAAATTATTAACATTGACTTTTGATCTGGGGAGGTTATTAAAGGAAGAAGTACCATCAGTGCAAACAACACATTACAGTTGACTAAACCAGTTTTATTCTCCAATTGCATACTCCTGAAAGAGCACCAAGGACTGCCAGTCTTGTCCAGTATTTCTAGAAGTGATTAAATTGGTTACTATCTAATGTACCATCAGAGGAAATTTTGCTGAGCTCCATCCAAAATTCTCAAAGCACATAGTTAGAAATATTATGGCTAAATTTGCTGCATGCTAAGTGGGTACGCAGTAAATTTAAGCAGTAAATTCTGTTCACTGCTCATTCCTGCAACCCCTTCTGTTACCTGAACAGCATTTGTAATGAAGACCAATATTTCCATGTGATGTCACAGAAAGCTTCTATGTCCCTCTGTGGAAATGCTACCATTTGCTTCACTGCACTCAGGATGCGTTCCACATCTACACTGAGTAATTAGTCAGCTCCAAGACAAGTCTTTTTATGCTTGAATTTCTGAACTCATAACAAAGGTTGGAACAAAAGTCCAAGTGAGCTAAGACAATTCTTCCCACTGAGTCCTCTGATCTTCCAATAACATAACAGAAGATCCAACACTATGTTTCAGCTTTTATACATCATACTAGTATTTATGCATTTTGACTAGATTGAGCTAGTCACTGTCTATTGCGTTACTGCTGTTGCTGTTTTCACACCAATAACAACATAACTTTGCACATAAAACTTTTTCTCAAAGGAACTTGCATAGCCTGGATTTTGGGAAGAATATGTTTTCAACAGCTTGTTTTCTGTAATTTTGTGATGATGACACAGAATTTTGTTGGTTTCCAGAAGCTAGAAGATGGGTGTGTTTCTAATGATACCTTTCTTTCAAAGGACATTATGAAAATTGAAAGATTCCTCAAGAACTGCAAGGACCACTGGATTATCTAGCTCAATGTGAAAAATCTTACTTCTTTACAAATATAGCTTCTCACATCCTGCAATGAGAAATGAGAATTTGAGATGAGGGAAGAGGTGGTCCTTGCTGCATCATGCAACAATCTTCATAAACAACACTTTTTCAATTAGGGGAGAAGTAGCTCCAAACCTGAATGAGTTCAGCTGCTGGCTTTCTTCTTTTCTCAAAATGTTTCTGACGATGTTGCTCCTGGACCTTCAGTGCCAACCCTGAACCCAGAATGCCCTGAAAGCATAGAGTGATGCAAGATTTTATCATAAAATCATAGAATGACTTGGTTTGGAAGGAACCTTAAGGATTATCTAGTTCCAATTCTCTGCCGTGGATAGAGGCACCTCCTATCAGACCAGGTTGCCCAGGGCCCCATTCAAGATGGCCTTAATACCTCTAGAGATGGGGTAATATAGGCATTTTTTACTCAGGAAAGGTGGAGGAATTCTGAGAGGAAATGGTTCTGTGGATGAGAATGAGGATGGCTACACAGGACCCTTCTGCAGTACATTATGCCTTTTCCACTGCTCCACTGAGGAGGTTGTTTTGGTCACTCCCAAGTGACAAAAGCCATGCCAAATCATCTTTAGATTCTCAGCAAGCTTCTTGAATGCCTACCACCCTTCCAATTTGGAAGTGTTATGGTAACGTACTTCTTTTTATACAGAGTAGAGGGAAAACGCAGTTGAGTTATAAAACAGATGTACTAACTATACTCTGGATTTGGGTCCTTGGGACTTTCCAGCCTCTGTGAAATTCTTTCTAAGTCTCACCCTAAAGGAAACACACCCTAAATCTAGACTTACGACAATTTCTGGTGTGATTAGGCTCTTGTGACCCAGATCTTGTCTCATTCTCACTTTGCAGAAAAGTCAAGTATGTGGCCCATGTGACACAAGAGTTCAAATATACTTCGAGTAGCAATTTAGAAATCATTTCTTAAGCAGCCAGCTTCACTTCATTAGATTAAAAACAAACAAACAAACACCAAACACTTAGATTGCTACCTGCTATCTAAGTTCTCTTTAGTATTGTGGGGAAACAGAATTTCCATGGTGGTGCCAGAAATCTCATTTAGGAAGGGAGGAAAATGTATGAGGTTAATTGTACTGTAGAGCTGCATGAATTTTAGAATGATCAGTGCACTGGGATGATCACTCAAATGTCTCTAGCTTGTAAGTATTTACAGCTCGGTAAGATGGTCACAACCCTGGATCAGCAGGCCCCAAATCTTTTAAAAATGTCTTGTGTGGCTACATCAATACCTGTAAACTAATGCAGGCTAGGGTACAAGCTCAAGAGCTCTCCTGTGATAGCCCAAATTGTTCACCTGCTGACTTCGTTCTGTCCTGGGCCAACTAGTACAGTATCAGACAATGTCTACACATGGTTCAGAGATTATCAGGGTGACATTTTATTTCTGATAGTTTACCTATAAAGCTGGGAAGAAAGGATTTTGATAGCAGTGTCTTACTTGTCTTCAGGAAGCAGAGCATAGATCAAAGTTATTTACTAATATAGACCAGCTCAAGCATCTGAATCACTTCTATTAATGAGTTTTGATTCCATTGGCAGGTTTTGATCCCTTCATCCTCTTTTTGTAAGCACACAGCTCTGGGTTGTGGCTAAGGGAGGAGAAAGAAGTTACTTACTGCAGGAAGAGCAAAGAAAGACACTCCAATGAGCGAGAACGTAGCTGCAATCAGCCGTCCTTCCCATGTCTTGGGAGTCTTGTCACCATACCCAATCGTAGCAAGGGTGATCTGTGGGCAGAATGACCAGGCCATCCCATAGGTAAAACAAAAGCAACAATCCTGTTTTAAATATCATTATCAAACCTGTGTCACTCACTTAGCTCTATGGGTGCTCACACACAACTTCTTAAAAGAAGATCTTTATGATGGGCCAGTCAATTTTTTTCATGATATCATAGTCCAGAGGCACTGCATCTGAGAGAATGGATTTAGTCTTAAATCAGCTGCCTCTCTAGGATGCATCTACTGAATGGGAACAGATGTGGCACAAAGACTAAGCTTCATGCCCACTGTTGGTGCACAGTTAGGAATGGAACTTGCCTATTAACAGTTTGCAGAGCTTTAACAACCAGTCAGGGCTACCTCTTCCTAAAGTCCCAGTCACTAAGAAGCAAAGATATTTTGTGAAAACTTATTCCTTTCCTATACAACTGCTAATTCTTGGTTTTCAAATATGTAACTTTTCTTACCAATGAGACCCTGTATGCACTTCCTATTAGAGAAGGATATGAATATTTTCAACAATTCTGTGTATCATCTTTTGGTTAACAATGGAAAGAGTGAGTGGAAGGAGGAATCATAGAATGGCTTGGGTTGGAAGGGACCTTGAAGATCATCTAGTTCCAATTCCCATGCCACACATCTTGCCATTTACAGGAATTACAATACAGTCTACCAGTGCTGTTATGCTTAAAGAGACCCTCCTCCAAAACAGAGACTTCCCAGAAGTCAGGAGCACAGACTGATATCTCTACAGGCTTTAAGTACCTAAGAGCCTTTGTCTGGCTAAATATCAACAGAGAGATAAATTCTGATAATTGATTTTAGTGGCATCCCTACTATTGGTGATGTTACACCAGTAACATCCCACTCACTCAAATTTAGCAGTACTTATACTGTAGACCCTAACATCAATACTTATTAGATAGAATGTTTTTAAGAAGATGATAAAGAATTTTTGGATTCACCTACCAGCCCCCACCACAATGCATCTGCATAGGTTTCGAACTCTTCCTTCATCTCCACCCCATTAGCATCCTTTTCAGGCACATCTTTTTCAACCAGGTAAACAAGAAATGATGATAGGATGAGCGTCAGGAACCCAATGTACCAAGCAGTGATGAGTTCCTGCAAAAGAAACAGATGGACAATGAAGGGGATGAAAACAGTCACAAAATCCACAGTGGCAGTGTAATTGCAAGGAGAGGAGAGAAGCACTGACAATAGCTGAGCTGTCACTGGAAGCTCGGTCACAATTCCATGACCAGCCTAGCTCAGCGCTTACTGGCAAAGTTGCGGTAAAGTTGAAGTAAAGCTGGGTTAAGGGCTTAGCTGCACCACGACAGGACTGTATCCCTGACCCTGAGTCTTAAGTCATTCTCAGTACTGTTGCCACAAGGCTGGAGTGGTTTTAGCAGGCAAATCAATGGCTCTGCCCTCTTCACATTGAGAGACTCAAGGCTGCAGAAGGCAGTTTCTTTCTTCGGGCATATCAAAGCAGCATTCAAGGTATGTTTTCAGCATGGAATGATGCAACAAGAACATATATTTAAAAACATCTGTGTTAAAACAAAATCTGATCTTGCTTTAGATGGATTAACTATAGTGGAAAGTGTGCCTAATCTTGCAGGGAGATGCAATGACCCAAATTAAAATCCCAGCAGTGTCTGAAACAGAGCAAAAAGTGTTCATGAGCAGTAAAACGTCAATATTTAACTTTCTTTCATTTTCTGATTGCAGCTTTTTACCAAAGAAAGGGTTGTAGCTGAGAATTTCATTACTGAGTCTTGAGATGTCAACTTTTTTCATAGAACCATACAATGGCTTAGGTTGGAAGGATCTTTAAAGATCATTGAGCTCCAACCTCCTGTCATGGGGTTGGGCTGGTTGCCACTCACCAGTTCAGGCTGTCCAGGGCCCCATCCAGCCTGGCCTTGAACACCTCCAGGGATGGGGCCTCCACTTCTCAGGGCAGACCGTGCCAGTGCCTCACTGTCTTGTGAGTAAATAATTTTTTCCTAACATTTAATCTAAATTTCCCCTCTTTTAGTTTATGGCTGATTTCTGCTGGGCAAACACAGAAGGCAATTTGTTGGTGAACCTTGCTAATAAAATCTTTTCTTTACTGTCTTCCAGTGAAGCAAATTTCTCATAACCTCTTTTTGTCTTTCTCATCCAGCTGAGATCTAAAGGGTGGTGATGGGAAATAAATGTGGAATGATGGGGAAAAAATCCCACACTATGAAGCCTTGAACAGTTTCTAAACAATGTCTTAAGCACGTACACTTCTTCCATGATCTCAGTTTCCTGAGAAACATTTTAGACATAAGTGTTTATATGCCACCTGCCTTGTAGCAAGCTTTATAGGGAAGAAACAGAAGTTGGTATGAAATGAAGAAGGGTATCCCTATCAGCCACTACAAAGAAGTAAAGTCTAATTATGCTGTGCCAGCTGGCATTTTCAAAAAAAAAAAATGAAATGTCAGGAATGTCATTCATGGATTCAAAAAAAAAAAAACACCCAGTATGTAGCATAGTTTTTCTACACCCAGTGCATATGAGAAATCTAATCTAAAGGCTTTTTATGGAGATAGTTTTTAACTTGTAATAATATTTGGTGCAAATGCAAAAGCACAATGTATCTTTCTGGTGTGAGACAGAATGTCTGGCTATAGCATGAAGTTAGACTGAGAAAAGATGATTTTAGAAATTCTGTCTGTCTGGATTCACAGTGTGCATTTTTGTATTGTCTGACCCATGCTTCCAAAGAGGAGTTATACCGGTAGCTCCCCTTAAATGACATTTCTGCCAACCAGTCTTTTGCCATCCCTTTGGAGTCCTTCTCCATCTGGTGATCACGCAAGCCTGTGAAGCCACTAAAAATAGGTTGAAAATACACAAGTGTTTCAGTCAAAGATTTCAGCACACTTTACTATTAAAAGGATGGCCCTGCCCTCATTCTGTGTAAAGAGAAAATTCTTGATGCAATGAATGTAAGAATGGATGCTCACTTCTGTCACTTCCAAACGTCACTATTGAGTAGGGGAGAGTAAAACGTGGCAGAAATGGTTCATAGTCTGAAGAATGAAATAAAGCTGAAAAGATGAAACCCAGGGAGCTGGTGGAGTCACTGTCCCTGGAGGCGTTCAAGAACCATGTAGATGTGGCACTGAGGGACGTGGTTTAGTGGGCATGGCAGGGATAAGTAGATGGTTGGACATGATGATCTTAGTGGCCTTTCCTATCTTAATGATTATATAACTATTGTTAGAAATAATCTCAAGGCACTGATGCACTTATGCATTCCCTGTCTTCCACTTCAGTATCTCTCCCCCAGGCCCCAGCTGAGTCTTGCAAGCTCCTCACTTACCTTGCTGTGTGCACAAATAGCTGATCCCAAAAGTTTCCATGTGCCACCCCGTCTGTCCATTCGGAGCATCCTCAGGATCTGAAGAAAGCGGAGGCTTCTGAGTGATGTGGCCAGAACATTGCCCTGGTTCCCAACAGCAACCACTGGCACTGAAGCAATCAGCACAAAGATATCTGCAAGGTGAAAAGAACAAAGCCTGCCAACAAAAGTGGCCCCATCACTCAGTTCTTAATCCCATATGGTTGTGCTGCAAATTTCCCTAGGCAAATTGTAAAGCTGCCTGAAAATGCCTCCTCATGCCAGTTAAACAGGTACTTGCACCTGGAGCACAGAGTCATGCACAGAACCCACCAGAGAGCCCTGTCATCTATTTACAGATCGATGCACTGTATTTGAGACACTGGCTGAGCTAGCTTAGGGATGCACAGAAAGTGTCCTAATGTCAGAAAAAAAGAAACCAACACCACAAAAACCTAAATTCTTACGTCTTTCAAGGAGGCCACAGAGAACACAAGCTTACAGGTCATCAGATATATATTTTTTTTTTTTGGTACTTTTTTTTTTGTTCTTTTGGCTGAGTTTTCCTATTAAAATCTCTACAAGCACTCACTGTGCCAATTCACTGATGAACTGAAGAGATCTAAAATGCAAATCACATTGTATTTTCTTGTTGGTTGCTCTGGTTTGTGTGTTTTTTTTTTTTCTGTTCCCCCCCCCCCCCCAATTCACCTCACTTATCAATCTCATACAAGTGGTACCAAACGAACTAAAAAAATTCTCTGGGCACTCATTTTTAAAATTGTCTTCATATTTTATTTCCAGCCAAAAAGAGCAGTACCAGATGGGTTTCAGAGTTACTCATTTTCAGTCATTCTCAAAACAAACTAGTGTCAATAACAAAGCAAAAAATGAATGAATCTGGGTATGAATGACCAGTGCTCAGGCAGAATGAGCTCCTGCACGTTGGCAAGTTGGTTTTGTGAACATAAAGGAGTTTTAGGAGAGGATTCAAAGGTGGATAATGAGTAGTTTCATGGCTAGTTGTAGGTAGAGCCTACCAAACCTGAAGGATAAAATGGGAGAAATCACAAAGATACATGTTTGTAAATACAGACCAACATTATAAAGGTAAAATACAGCATGTGAATGTGAAAGAGGGCTGGGGAAGATAGCATGGAGTTAGGATTTGAAGGGCTTCAAAACTGAGGATGGACAGTGTACATTTTGTGATGTACTTGGCAAAAAAACAGTAGGGCTCAGGACAAGAAAAATACATTGGAAGCATACAAGAATCAAATTGTCTCTTACTGGCCAACCTCCCAAGCACATCTTGAATGAATTCTTATTGCCAGGTATTACAAATAACCACTCCAAGCAGGACATAGTTCTTAGCATAAAAGGCTGGGCTGATTTTGGTGCTCTTTGTCCTGCCTTTCACTGGTTTTTGCACATCCTCCCAACGTGGCTCAGAAGGAAAAGGACCTAACAAGGAAAACAGAAGTAGAGCTGATATGCCTACCCAGCATGCACAGAGGCTTTCTGGCAAACTTCAGTCTCCCTCTCCATCCTTTGTAGCGACAGCAACAGCCAGCAGCCCAGATTCTTAAGGCAAACTCTGCTCCAAAGATGAAAATGGCAAAAGTTTCCTGCATTAAAGACACAAATGAGACCGTTAGAATCATAACAAATTTTGCAGTAACTCTGTACGCATAGAGATAGCTGAAGCAAACAGTGGTGCAAACTGAGGTGCAAATGTTGGGGACAGGGATGAGAGAGAGAGAGACAAGAAGAAAGTAGGGAAGAGAATACAGGTTGATCACAGTCAAGGCAAAGTGGGACATAGTCCAATTCTAAGGACTTTCCTTAAAAAAAAAAATGCTGGGAATAGCAGAATATTACAGAATAATTCATTATTATTGAGAGATCCTCAAAAATTGAGTTTTCAAAAGCGTTGAGTTCTGGTCTGGTCAGTAGGAGATTTATTGGTACTTCAGAGGGAGAACTGTTGGGAAAATACTGAAAACTCACTATTTAATAATCTCAGGCTAGTATTCTTCCTTTTTTTCTTTTTACTCAACTGATGTTGACAGTGGACTGGGAACTCTCCAATATATAAAAACACATTCACTGCTCCAGGACCAACAGAAGAAATCATACTGCATACACAGCAAGTTTCCATCACTGCTGATGGAGCATGTTTCTATTCAGGGGCATTAGCAGGGTGACACACTGGCCACAGACTACTTACCAGCAAGAGAAGCCAGTCACCCGAAACAGTTTCATACTCCTTGAAAGTTGTCAGGACAGCTAAGATCAAACACCCCAAGACAATCAGAAACCTGGAGTGAAAAAAAAGGAGAAGCAAAGGGAATGTTACTGCTCTGTATTTGCATGGGAGATATTGCTTATTTAGTCATAGGAGGTAGGTAGTTCTGGAAGACCAAGGGGGACTTGGAAGTCAACAAATCATGGCAAGAACCTAAATCAAAATGACTCCAAGATAAACATAGTTAATTAACTCTGTTGCATTCTTTGGGAAGAAAATAAAAATATTGCATTTTGGGAGGGGATTTATATGATAAGTAATGCTTACAAGGTCTATTCCAAGCTGATGTTCTGTGTTCTTCATAAAAAGGCATTGTGGTTACAGTGAAATTAATCTACTTGGCGCATACTGAGAGCAGAGAGACAGTAAATGCTTCAATACAGTGCAGCATTAGGACAAACTCTCCCTTGAAAACCACACTGCTTTTTTTTTTTTTTTTTTTGCCACTTCTCTTTTTGCACTCATTTCTATGCAGATGAAAAGATGAAAAAGCTTGAAAGAGAGACAATAGAGAGGGTAAAGTTCTGCTCTCCAATAAACCCAGTATGTGATAAATCAGTGCCTCTGTGCTATTGTCTGTGAAGCCCCAGAACTCAGAGATTCGACAAAAAATTTAACTCCCACAGCTGGTAAATTCAATTCAGTCCAATCTAAAGTCATGTTGATCTGCTTTATAAAACTATTCTCAGGTTCAAGCTATTAAAAATCTTTTATAGATAAAGAGGTAGGAAAAATCAAGGGAGTCTTATAAGTGATTGCTGTGAAGCAGAGTGGGGTAAGCTCATATTCTAGTACTTTATGTACCTAGTTCATGGGTATTTTGAATTTGCTCCCAGATCCACAGAAACAGAGGGGCAGGTGGCCATGGAAATACTTCAGAGCTTAGTGAATAAATGGGAAGGATGTCTCCATAAAAGCTCTGAATATTTTGCTAGGACACATCAAAGAAATGAGAGGCATTAGGCACTTAAATCATCCAGGGGAAAAAAAAAAAAAAAAAAAACTTGTTAAGACTTGAACTGTGTAATTCCTGTTCTGAACTTCAATCAGACAGTGAAGTGCCATTTCATGTCTTGCTGAGTAAACCTGCACTTCATTTCACTGGGTGAAATGGACAGAGTCCAGTCTACGTGTGGAGCCAGGGAGAATGATGATCATGGAGGCTCAGCTTGGATAAGCGTGTCCTCTAACCTGTCCTGAGGATTTATTTATTTTGTGTACACGGAAACATGGGGCTAAGAGAGCATACCCTGACAGTACCTTCGTGTAAGGAATGGACAACATCGAAACAGCTCCCAGGAAACCCTAAAGGGTTATGATGCTGTAGCTTTCCTGGCCTTGAGGCTTGTTCAGACTGAAGTTTTCTATGCCTGTATTATAACCTGGAAAATTTCAGATCAGCCCTTTTGAGAAAGGTTAGAACAGATGTACATGGATTTGTTCATGCTGACTCACTCTGGATTTCATTGACAAGTTTCTCCTTCTCCCACTCACCATCCATGCTCTGGAAGAAGGGTTATGTGGTTGGTAAGAAACAGCCTGTGGGCCCAGAATATGTCTTTTGCCATCAACCTATAACCACATGTGTGCTACCATCAAGACAGTAAGCAGTTAACTTAGTACCTTTGTGAAGTTCTTGCCATGTGCTCAAGCTGGTTTTGTTGCACCATAGCTTGCTGTCCCCATCTTGCAGTTACAAAGCCAGTAGCCCACTAACTACTCAAGACTGCTTGAAATCCTCCACCTCTATGAGCAAAATGATGCCAACTCAACCAAGACAATGTGATTCCTTCAATCAGCTATAAACTAACTATGATTTACCAAATTACAGACAGTACAGTGGCACCATCACTAATTCTCCAATTAAAAGCTTGAGCTTTAGCTACCTGATGATTTGCATTACAGTCATTTCTTTTACACTGAGTGAAAATTCAACCACCCACCAGCACACAAGTACCATTTAAAAGATTTAATGAAAAGCGAAATCACACCAACAACAGTCCAAGGAAATTACATTATCAGCTACTTAAACTTAAGACGTGAATTCACAGCACAATGAAACCGAACGGCACTGTCATATAAAGACAATGAGCAGGTTTTTATTCAGACAGCAGCTCAGTAGCCTAAAAATGCGCGCATTTTTACCACTAGAGGGTACCAGCACACCACAGACCAGAAGATTCCTGCTCAGTCCTATTTTCCTTCCACGCGAAACAAACGAATTGTATGTGGTGTTCAGGTGATCTCATCCCTGTGTGTGATATGCAAGAAAATGAACCTCACCGCGGTGAAAAAGCTCTTCCTTGTTCACTAACAACCAAACAAATAATGGCACGAATGGGCGAGGGGTGCTGCTTGCTTGATCGCTCTGCAGCATAGCCCACACTCCTCCAAGCGGGAGCCCACCTGCAAAAATAACAGATCGTGGAAGACAGAAAAGGAAAAAGAAGGTGGGAGGGTGAGACTGGAGATCATAAATCACAAAAAAATGATTTCAATCCCAGCAGGGAAAGTGGCCTAAACCCCTAGCTTTAAGAATTGTGTGAATGCAATCCAGAAAATTGCCTTTTAAGGTTTGACTGCTGAGCAGAAACCACATTCTCCCCCAAAATCCACATCCCACAGAGCCAGGCTGCTCCTTCTATAGTAATCTGGGGTGCACAGTAATGAAAAGCCTGTGCTGCGACATGTAAATGCAATCCACCTTGGAAGCATCAGATTTCCTTCTACCACCCTGCTTCTGAAGGATAAACACCTGCTGCAAGTTAATCAAATCACATCTCAGCAATCCTCATTTAGCATCTGAAATGATGACCGTGTTCAGAGCACTCCGTGAATTTTAATCTCTGTTCACACTACGCAGCCCACCAGTTTCCCTGTAGCCTGTTCTGTTTCTTTCAGATTTTGGTGTTTACAAAGCCCAGAAGTCTTCTTAAGTCCTCTTTTTATAGAAGATGCTACAAAGGTATCATGTTTTTTTCGTCAGTCCCTTTGGTCATCAAAGATGACAACAAGGTACATCTTCATCAAGAGTGTCACCTATACCCATTTTTTTTTTTTGCCCATATAGTAGCTCAGCAATCAGAAAGACCTGAACTTGCTTGACCATTGCTCAGTCTGCATTGTCCCATGGCAATAGGACAGAACCTGAGTCCATGTTTTCTGATCTCATCTTTCAAATGCAGAAGTGTGGGTCTAGTGGTTGAGTCTGGCTGTAAAATCATAACAGGTGAGTGAGAGTGCTGAAATCACAGGGGATGATGAGAGGAGAGGCAAACAGCGACCTGGGGAATCAGAGGAGGGAGCATCTGAAATTTACACACAGTTACAGTGATGCTGTCAAGAGACACACAGCACTAGGGGTTAGAAGAAAGAAATAGCGCAAAAATCAAGGTTTAATCATGAAAATGGAGTCCTCTGAAGCCCAGACTTTCTGACAGCAGCACCTCAGCAGGTGGCAGTCTGTACCTCTAGACTAATGTAGATGTGCCAGATAAGGATTTGAATTTATCTAATCGGTTTTTAAAATTAATCTTACTATCATTTCATGTAATATTTCATGGCCCAGTAAGCTGTACCTATTTGCAGTATTATTCCTAAAATCTTGGTTATTTTGATAGATGTATAAGTTACAGACCACCAAATTGCAATGTTCTTTTGTCACTGTCACAACTAATATGCTAAGTAATAAATGCTCTTGCCATTGAGAATCACATGTAACATTCATATTTTCAAATCATACTACTTTGGAGTATTAAAAATAATCTTCCAAAAACAATACATACTTCTTCCAGGAAAGAAAAAGTAATTTATGACCATGTTAGGTTATGAAACTAATTCTTCCTGGATGAACATCACGGATTGTTTTGCTGATAAATTCTGATTTATTTTAATGTTTCAGATTATTTAAGTGTTCCTTCTGTGTCTTCTTTCATATAATATAATAATAAATATAATTTCATAAATAAAGCTGATCTAGCTCAGATCTTTTCTATTTTTTCTATACATATGTGCTTGTCATGTACCCCATTCAGCACCTCTTCCTTTGGATTTTAGGAGCAGATCACATAGTGATTGGCCTATAATCTATTCCAAAGCATAGCACTTCTTTTGAAGCTGTCAAGAGGATCAGAAACATCATAGGCAGGTCAAACAATGTTTGCATCTGCCATCATTTTGGCAATTTTTTTGTCCTGTGTGAAGATCTTTGCCATTACAACACAATATGTCTGCAAAACTTTTATTGAGCATATATTTACATGCAGTATGTTTTATTTTTGTACAGCTGTTCTCTACCACACATGTTAATCGAGCTAGCAGTTACTTTGATGGAGTCTTGATCTTCTGTTGTATTGTCTCCTATAGTGAGATGTGTTCTAAGGGCTCACTGTGGACATCTGCAATCACATACCTTAAGTAGACTTAGAGTTAATAGAGAGGAACATACACTCCTAGTGTTCAACTCATGTTATCTTGAAGTAGACAGCTTAAGCTGGAAAGAAGCACCTACAGAGACAATTTATTCTCTATATCTGAAAGAAAATGCTGTGATTTTCTAGCTGACTGTGTGAAGGTGGTGGTCAAACAGTGAAAAAAGCTTCCTAGAGAGGGGTTTGATGTCCCATGCCTGTTATTTTAACTTTTGGTTAGCCCTAAAGCAGTCAGGCAGTTGGACTTGATGATTTTAGGAAGTCCTCTCCTCTCCTCTCCTCTCCTCTCCTCTCCTCTCCTCTCCTCT